>NW_027457229.1:0-154607 GCF_040206685.1 Ascaphus truei | reverse complement strand
GCAACGCCGGGTCTCTCAGCTAGTGTGTGTATAAAACAGACAATATATATACATATAGTATGATATATATATATAAACATACTATATGTGTATGTATGTATATGTGTGTATATATATATATATATATTGCACGCGCACACACACATATAACGTTTTATCCAACTTTTTCATTTATCATTTGTAGAGAAAATGAACAATGTCGCCAAAAGCGCTATTTTTCAAAATGTAGCATCTCTACTAATTAGTGTAAAATGATACTTCATATAAAGCAGGTTATGGGACCCAGTATAAAATGACCTTCATGTCTCTTATCACATCCCAGTATATGGATATCTTCTATTATCACAAGCTGCTAACATGTGACAGGGCTCAGGGTCTGAGCCCAGAATGTGACATATTGAACATTCTCATTCTAAATTTCAAAAAATATTGTGTTGATTTCTGACCTGACTGCCGTGGTTACAGCTCAACCACTCTGTTCTACTGCATGTCACCACTTTCTGCCACAACCAGCTGACGGTGGATCTGCAAGGAGTTCAACGCTCATTGGCATCACATCTGTGGCTTGGTTAACGTATCATTTCTCCAGCTTTTTATTGTATTGTTTTAAATAGATTATATTTATTTAGTTGAATAGATTATATTTCTTAGTACAATAGATTCTATTTATTAGTTTAATAGATATTTATTTAGTTTGATACATTATATTTCTTAGTTTAATAGATCATATTTGTTAGTTAAATAGATTATATTAACTAGTATTTAAGTCTCCCCCTCAGAGCCCCATTAGATAAATATTTTAGGACCCTTGTGCATATTTCACATCTTTTCGGAGTCGCTTATTTTTTAGACCCTCGGAGCCGAAACCTAAAGGGGTCAGCTAAGAAAGTTCGGATCAAGAGGAGCCACACAGCTTAAAGACAGAACATTTCCAAGGGAGATGGAGACAATTTGGGTAAGATCTGATTAAAGGACAACCTTTGGGGAAGGAAAGGGTGATGGGGGAGTGTAAGAGGGGGGTGAGAGAGCAAGGTGGTGTGTCAGATTGGGGCAGAGCAAGAGAACGCAAAAATGATGGGGATTTGCTGCATACCAAAAAAAACAATTAGTGATACTTTTACCAGTGCCCCTTAGTCTCAGGGAAGACCGGCATTTCGTCCAATGTATACAATAAGATTGATGGAAAAGGGCACACAGATTTGAATAAAAAAAGATAATTTATTGTGCCACAGACTACAATGTTTTGGCTGCTGGCCTTTCTTTGCTGGATTTAGTGGGTTTAGCCACTTTACCTGAAAAAGACCAGCAGGCCGAAATGTTGTAGTCTATGGCAGTGCAAGAGAAAACAGGTTGGGGGGGGGGTGGGTTCTCGCAAGGTCGCCGACCCATGGGTGAGGGTCCCCGGTGGAAACTAGTCCTGGACCCCGGGAAAGCTGTCTGTGGCCCATACAAGCTGAGTAACATGTAGAAAGGACACATGTATGTTCAGAATGAGTTAGCATGGTATTTTGAGAGGCATCATAGCAGGTCAGTGCAAGTCAGGGCAGAGCACTGCAAGGTCAGTCAATATGAGTATGAGGAAGGGTCCGATGGAGGAGTTGGAGGGTCCCAGAATATCTCTTAAAGCAGGGGTGTGCAAATCGAGGGGCGCGACATTTTCTTGGGAGGAGGGGCTCGGCGCTTACAGTGGCCCCTCGCTCTTCCCCACAGCATTTAAATTAAATGCCGGAAATCGCGCGCAAGTCCTCTGTAAGTTCCCTTTCCTTGTCTCCGGCGGCTTCTGGCGACAGCAACGTGGCGTCACATGATGTGGCATTGCCATAGCAACGTGATATCACATGACGTCGTTACATCAGAACGTCGGAGACAAGGTGGGGAGGGGGGAGGGGGGAGCAGGGAAAAAGGTTGCGCAACCCTGTCTTAAAGCATTGTCTTGCATACAGATCAGAGGCCAAGAATGGATATGGATATCCGATGTGAAGCCGGAAATAAGACAGAAAAGACCGTTTCGGGAGAAGAAGGTGAGTGATGAAATAGCCGTCACTGTGTAACTCTTCCAATTACCTGCAACTTCATGCAGAGAAATAGCAACGCTTGTTTTTAACGTGTTAAGCGCCTAATGGGGAATTCAACTGCTGAGAGGTTAAGGGAGTTACTCACCAAACTCAGCGACGTTTCTGTGTCTCTGTGATAACTCCCCTAGGACATGCCTGAAAACCAGAGGTTACTCAATGTATTTTTGATAAATAGAAATATGACCTTCTGGGGAGGGGTACATAATGGGTACTGGGCCTGGTGAGGTGGGTATAACGGGTACTGGGCCTGGTGAGGTGGGTATAACAGGTACTGGGCCTGGGGAGGGGTGTATAACAGGGTACTGGGCCTTGGGAGGGGTGTATAACAGGGTACTGGGCCTGGGGAGGGGTGTATAACAGGGTACTGGGCCTGGGGAGGGGCGTATAACAGGGTACTGGGCCTTGGGAGGGGTGTATAACAGGGTACTGGGCCTTGGGAGGGTTGTATAACTGGGTACTGGGCCTGGGGAGGTGGGTATAACGGGTACTGGGCCTGGTGAGGTGGGTATAACAGGTACTGGGCCTGGGGAGGGGTGTATAACAGGGTACTGGGCCTTGGGAGGGGTGTATAACAGGGTACTGGGCCTGGGGAGGGGTGTATAACAGGGTACTGGGCCTGGGGAGGGGCGTATAACAGGGTACTGGGCCTTGGGAGGGGTGTATAACAGGGTACTGGGCCTTGGGAGGGTTGTATAACTGGGTACTGGGCCTGGGGAGGTGGGTATAACGGGTATTTGCCCTGTGGAGGGCGGTATAACGTGGTATTGCGGAGGGGGTATAAGTGGCACAGGAGCTCTTGCGATACAGAGTATCACTGTCCCTGGTTACAAACACTTCATGTCTCCTGCAGGTCAGGACACGCACGAAGGTGGTGCCCTTTGTGCCACCAGACGACGAGGCGGGCTACGAGGCGGACGACGAGGCATACGAAAAAGCGGGCGTCAAGTGGAACAATGAGGTGGGCTACAAGGCGGCCGAGGAGGCAGACGTGGTGTACGATGACCAAGGAGCATACGACAGGTGTGGCCGGATCTGCTGCTTCACCTTTTTTAGGCGGAGGAGAAGACCCCAGGAGCAGGTAGGAGAATACGAGAGGTGCGGACAGATCTGCTGCTTCACCTTTTTTAGGCGGAGGAGAAGACCCCAGGAGCAGGTAGGAGAATACGAGAGGTGCGGACAGATCTGCTGCTTCACCTTTTTTAGGCGGAGAAGAAGCCGGGAGCAGGTAGCAGAGGAGCCAGGGCGTAGATACAGGGGTATTCTAGGGGCCCTGAGAAGTTGGTTTGACCGCAGGAGAGGCAGATAAGATCAGGAAGGCTGCGGGAGGGGCAGGTACTAGAGGGAGATAGGGATATTGGGCGTGAGAGGGTGAGAGAGAACAAGGAGCAGGGCCGGAGCACGGGTTTCATGCGCCCGAGGCGAAACTTAAAATTTGTGCCCCAGTTGTATAAAAAATAACAAGATAAATAAAATAATAAAATAAACAGTGGCGTAGCTATCGGGACTGCAGGGGGTGCGACCGCACCCCAGCGCGACGCAAAATAAAAACAAAAGGGCGCCAAAATACTGGATAAAAAAAAAGAATAATAATTTTAAAAAAAAGATAAATAAATTAGAAATAATAAGAAAAAAAATAATAATGATTATTAATGCGCCCCTAGGACCTTTGCGCGCTAGGCGACCGCCTAATGGCCGGCCGGCCCTGCGAGGTATGCGGGAGGAAAAGGGGTGAATGGGATAGATATGCAGGGGGATGGGGGAGCAGGTGAGTTATACACAGGGGCACAAGGGCCCCATCACCCACATCTCTATATACTGAGTGTGCCCCTGTGTATAACAACGCTGATCTGTGCTGCTCCATCTGATCTCACTGCGCAGTGATCCAGGGACCCTCCGATCGCCATTTAATGGGGTCAGGAAGGAATTTTTTTCCCCCATTGCACAGCAGGGGTTATGTTTCGCCTTCCTCTGGATCACAGCAACAAATTGCCCTTTGTGCATGAATTATCAGTGAGATCTTTATACACCCTGCATTGGTCTTCACTCCTTTGCTGCCGGAGGGGCCTGCAGTGCATTGCTCTGCGTGTTACTATATTGCTCTGCAATGTGCTGCAGGCCCCTACCAGCAAAGAGATTCATTATTTCAATAAAATACTCTCTTTAATCCAACCTATGTGTAGTGTCTTTTCTATCCGTTGTATCTATTGCTAACAGCTCAGTGATTCTTCCCCAGGTCATTGCACTAGTGTCACGCTGCCAAGCCGGGTGTGAGGGAGATTTATAGGGTCACATATACACTTCTGCCAAAACACGAGTGCAAACAGGAAGCCCCTCTGATCTCATATCTTTTATTACACAAAACGGTATCTAAAAAGGTAAAAAGAACATACATGGGATTCTGCTACAAATATCTCTCTAATTACAAACCAATTAGCAAATCATTCAGATTAGAGTCGAGCGAAAAGAAAGGGTTAAGTATCTCATGTACAGTATATGCAGTGCAGGCTGTTCTGCGCATTACATGCAGGGGACAACGTTTAGGGGATATAAGTAATGCTGATCTCAGAGCTGACCGGCTGACCTGCTCTTCTGGCTGACCGGAGGACCTGCTCTTCTGGCTGACCGGCTTCCCTTCTTCCAGCTAACTGACCTGAATTGTGGCCCCTGTATCTCCCAATTAAACGTTTTATTGGCATATTCTTGTTTGACTCGTTCTATACAGACATTTTCTATATATTCATTGTGGGATTTGATAACATCTGTAAGATCTCTCAGAATATCACATTCTGTACGTTTGTGCTGAATATTTTTCCATTCTCAATTTACTTAATATTAGTTTTTGGCTTCAATTATTTATATCGAGCCCAAAATACCTTTATACAGAATGCTGTTCCCTTTATCCCACAAATGCTGCTTCATTAAAGCCCGTGGGTGGCACTTAATGCATTCTCAGACTTTTAGGCAACATCCCTAATTTCCAAACGTGGGATAAAATCTGTGCATATTTAAATGGTTAATTTTTCCATTTTCCATTGTGACAAAATATCAATTTTCTCACTCAGACTACTAAATCCCTCCCCAAAAATATCCGTTTCACATAAAAGTGTGTGCGCGTCTCCTTCCGCCTAACTGGCACGTCGTCCTTACGGGCGCCACTCCTTGCAACTCCACGCTGCCCTCCAGTGGTAAAAGAAATAAGATACATTTACTGTACTCGTCTGGCAGCTGCTCCCGTATAAGGTGGGTAACTCTGTATTAGGGGTCTTGGTAGAGTATATTTTATACTTATGTCGGATAGATGAGAAAATAATATTCCTAACAGGTTATTGTGAGAGGCCTTGGATCTGATCCTATATGCACGCAGCCCTCGCCTCTCTGACCTTGAACACATACTTCAATCTGATTTTTTGAGACTTGAAACTGGATTTCCCAAAACAAACTGATTTTAAACACTGACAAGACTGTAACAATGGTATTTGGGACCAGAGCTAAATTGCTAAAGCTGCCAATGACAGAGCTTCAGATAAAAACCAGCTCTAATACCATCCTAGCCCCTGTTACTTGTTTGAAATATCTGGGCATATAGTTCAACTCCCATTTAACATTTGGGATGCACATTGATACCCTGACATCCAAATCCTATGCCAAACTAGGTGTACTTTACAGGAACAAATCCTCCCTAAGGCCCTCATGCAGTAAGCAGCGATAAGCCACTTATCACCAGTTTATAGCCAAAAAAGCCTACAGCGATTCAGAAAGCCCAGAGAAGCTGGCGATTAGAGCAAAAATAACCGGGGTTTTTTTGCCGGAAAATAAATAAATAAATAAAATCGGCAGACGCGCGGTGATAAGCCACTTTTCAGCACTGATCGCCAGTTTTTCAAACACGCTCAATTCTATAAGCCCTGATCAGCTTATTGCGGCTGATCGCCACTTTAAAATTGCTGTTTCTTCTCCAAATTGTCCCGCCACAAAAGTTGGCAAGAAGGTGGGGTGAAGCTGCGATGAAAATAACATGCATGTGTCCCAGAGCTGATATCCATTAATATCAGCACCAGAGACCCCCGGCATGAATCCGATGCATAAAAAATGCATTTACAGGCAACTTCATTACCGCCAAGGCAATGAAGGGGTTATACACCCGTGCCAGGCTTATTGTGGGTAGCGGGGGTGGGTGAAGGTGGTATTTGGCCCTGGGTGGGTGTTTAGGCCTTGCCAGGGGGTTGCAGGATGACTTAACCTCTTCTTTAACTTCGTGGTTAATACCGCTAAGGTAATGAAGGGGTTAACCCCTCCCGCTACCCCCCCCCCCCACCCGGTAGGCCTAAACACCCATCCTTGGGGCCAATACCCCGTTCATCCACCCCCACTACCCACAATAAACAAAAATACACATAACAGCACCACTAGCCACCTCCTAGGTCCCTAATAAACCATTACAATATTCATAAAACCATTATTTTGTTTACACCCAGGATTATTACATGGGATTAGGGCTATGTTATTCAGTGAGGGGTTGTATGTTTGTATTCGTAGGGACAGGCAAGGCCGGAGTCAGATGGGTTTCTCCTGCCTCTGTCCTCCCTGTCTCCTGACCCTTCCTGTAGCCGGACAAAGAAGAAGAAGCAGGCACACGGTCTTACTCAAAGGAGGTTTAATATGCCATAAAGTCCAACGTTTCGGCAGTCTAATACTGCCTTTCTCAAGGTGAAGGCTACCAAACACAAGAAAACAGTCACAATATATACCACCCCCCTGATACTCTCCCCGCTCTGCCACATAACCAGGATGTTGACGCCCCCTAGTGACGTCAGAGCTACCATATGGCGCCCCCTAGTGATGTCAGAGCTACCATATGGCGCCCCCTAGTGACGTCAGACGTCTAGGTCTAAATCCCTGGCAATACAGCATAGAGCTGTCTTGGAGGAATGCAGCCACAGCCACACCTCTCCCCAGACTGAACACTCCCCCATGATGACGTCAGCGTGACCCGCCCGTCGGGGGGAAGGGGGGGGTGTGCACCAATCAAGACTGTACTCACAGGGCTGGACAAAGATGTATCCGTCGCCATGGGATCAGTGTCAGAGCAGGGAGGAGTGACACACTCCTATAAATCACCCTGAAAGTGTAAATAAACCACACACCAAAATATTCATAAAGCATATGTGCACAAAACTAATACAGCAATATACTATTAAAAACATGTGACTGTATACTGCTGATGACATCAGTATAATCCTGCAAAGTTACCGTGAAATGCCACATAAGAATATGCAGTACATCAGTATTTAGAATATACTAGTGTGTATACCTAGTCAGAAATGGGTACACACAGCCAGGGGGGGGGGGGGGAGAGAAGGGGGAGGGAGGGAAGGGAAAAAAACCACACAAAAAGGATAATTTTCCCAATAGGTAAGTGCAGAGTCCATGGATGGTGCAAGATCAAATATGTCTGTAGAAAGACAAAAAATTACCTTCTATTAAGGAAGCATTTTAAATTCTGTTGCTCATTAAGACCCATACCGTTGCTGGTATTTAAAGCATGTATCCAGAATGCTTCACGTCTCAATAAGAAAGTCTCCCTATCTGGAGTAAGAAAATGTGAAAAGATATAGTGCGCTACTACAATCAATAAAAGTGAGGTGATATAGTGATGTACAAAAAGAGGTGACCTTTAAACACGTAGAGTATATGGAACGTCTGCAGCTGTGGCACCAGGGATGGCTCAAATACCCCCTAATAGCAAACAGAAATACAAAAAAACACAGCGCACAACGCTCATAGTGCATTAAAAATTATATTAGTAACCACAAAATAAAGGTGAGTATTAAGCGTACATTTAGATAGAAAAAACAATCATTTCAGGGTTAATGTTACCCAAGCACCAACGGACGCCAATAGAGATGTCGTGGCTCTCTCCTTCTCAATCCCTCAGCCTCGGGGGTAGGGCCTGGGTGGTCTTCCAATCGGTTAGCTGTTAGTACAGCCCTCAGCCTCAAGGTAGTACTTAGGAGGTCTCCAGTTCAGCTGAACAGCAGTACAGCCAATTCGCCGTGCCAAGCAATAATGTCTTTCACTGTTCCAGTCTCTGTAGCAGCGGAGCACACGCTGTGGGGTGTCTATTTTTAATTTTTATGATTCTCCCGCTTTGGGGGGTGACTGAATTGACTACCGGTAGTCAGACTGTTACAGACCGAGCAGCTCATGCATCTAAAGTTACCCGGTCTGCCACCCTCCAGAAAATGAGGAGTTCTGTAGTTACCCTCATTATCTGCATGTATCAGGCTATCCGCCAGATTCCTCCCTCTTTTGAATGCCACCATTGGTGGTACACAGCAACTTTCAGATAATATATCATCATTTTGCAGAATATGCCAGTGTTTAAGACTGGTAGATTTAATAAAACCACCAGCTTGACTGTACGTAGTAAGCAGGAAGGAAAAGACTTGGATCACAACTATGAAAAAACGAGAACTGGAGGCTAATAGAAAAAATAACAAATTATTTATTGGGACATAACTAATTAAAAAGAGAAACCTCTCGCATGGTGCGCTTTATCAAAGAGTAGTTTCACTGGTCTTAATCAAACTCTTATATGGTTTACACCCTCAAAAGCACCGCCCACCTGTGTCCAGGTAAACACAAACCCCCAGGACACAAATTCCCTGTGAAATGAAACACAGGAAAGGGGCGTAATGCTCAGAGGGAAGAGATCCACATAGAGGGAATAAACAGGTAAAAAATTAATAAAAAAGACCAATCACATACAAAAGAAATATCAATAACACATATATATCAACTGTGGAAACATAAACATACACATGTCCAAATCTATAGTGAATATTCAATGTATATTTAACCCATTGATTTGTTAATTTTAATATCATAAGATGGCATATGAATGGTATATCATCAAACGCCTAGACACAATAGATATGGTTTAAAGGACATATGTAAAACACAATATTATTCTAGAAAAAAGTAAATATATAGTTAGAAAAAGGAAAACAAATAATAAATAATAAAGAAGAATAGATGCCAAAAGAAAATGTAGGACAATTGAATTCATTAATAAATATATATCTTATTTGATCACTAGAAAGCAGAAAAAAATGACAATAATAAATAACTTAATAAACAGACAATCATTATTATCATCGTGAGACGGAAGCATAGCAAGAATACTCATACAAAATGTTCATGAAAAATGTTTTAGATTTAAAATTTGTCCCTGAAGAAGCTCCTTTGCTGGAGGGAAACGCGTGTTGGACGCGCAATGTTGTCAGTCTCCTACTTGGAGCTGTTTTAATGTAGTGTCAGCAGTCTCCTGGCTCTAACTGTGTTGATCCCATTAGTTAGTTATTTATTTAATCCTTTAATTTTATAGTGAGTGTGCCTGCTTTCCTTGCACAGCACTGCCGTGTCTGGCAGGTCTATGCTGCAGTGTATGTACTAAGTGAACTTAAAGTGATTTGTTACCGGCGCTAACCACACCCAATCTGTGATAAAATAGTGCACAAAATTAAAATTCAAAATAAAATGTGTCAAGGTGATCACTGATCAAATTCTCAACCTTCCAGGAATGTGTACAGATTCCTTTCAATAGTAGCTTGTCCGGGATGGGAAGGGAGCGAAGATAGCAGGGATACACCATGAAAAATAAAAAATAAATGCATACAATAGTGTAATAAGTTCTTTTCAATCTGGATAAAACATGTATGTCTTGGCTCTATAGCAATGCCTACTTACAGCAGGTCAAAAGGTAAAAAGCATTGATCTACACAGCAGGTAGAAAGGTGTCAGGATCTTCAGGAACAACAGCCCAGGTTTACAGCATAAGAAATCAGCACCTCAGCTCAGACGTCAGTAGATGTGAGTGGATCAGAGACATGCAAAAGAAAGGCAGACCATAGTGTCGATCGTGCATAAAATTTATATAAACAAACAACAAATTTTAGGAATTGTACTCACATTGTGTACATAATCATAGTTCACATAAGGCTTTACTTGAGGCAAATGGAGTGCTGGTTCAGTGTGGAGCAGCTCACCGGGGATCTTCTCCTCAATGAATGCTCCTGAGGAAGTTGTCTAGTACGACGAAACGCGTAGAGCCACTTTCATTGCTGCAGCTGCTCTTTCTACTGAAGGCTTCAGAGTTGCTGAGTTCCCCCACCGTTTGCCTCCAAGACCGGATGCCGTCACCCCAACAGCGGATGTGACGTCAGACGCCATCTCCCACCCGGTCTGTTGTGAGTCTAAGGAGAAGATCCCCGGTGAGCTGCTCCACACTGAACCAGCACTCCATTTGCCTCAAGTAAAGCCTTATGTGAACTATGATTATGTACACAATGTGAGTACAATTCCTAAAATTTGTTGTTTGTTTATATAAATTTTATGCACGATCGACACTATGGTCTGCCTTTCTTTTGCATGTCTCTGATCCACTCACATCTACTGACGTCTGAGCTGAGGTGCTGATTTCTTATGCTGTAAACCTGGGCTGTTGTTCCTGAAGATCCTGACACCTTTCTACCTGCTGTGTAGATCAATGCTTTTTACCTTTTGACCTACTGTAAGTAGGCATTGCTATAGAGCCAAGACATACATGTTTTATCCAGATTGAAAAGAACTTATTACACTATTGTATGCATTTATTTTTTATTTTTCATGGTGTATCCCTGCTATCTTCGCTCCCTTCCCATCCCGGACAAGCAGTGTATGTACTACCATTATCACTGCATTTGCCAGCTTTATCACTCTAGCACTCTTATTTTAACACACTAAAGTCTCCATTATAGTGCGCAGTGCTGGCTGATCTAGCAAGGTAGCTGGACATTTAACCCATTGGCCACTCACTTGTGTACATCTATACACTTCCATTATTGGGTCTCACCGTTGCTCCAGAGGGGTTAACACCCTGACTCCTAGCAATCTGTGTCCTCCATATCCCACCATTATTAAGTGGTTAAATGGGATAGTATGAACTTATAACTGACGACAAGGTTGCCTGATAGCGTTGATTTAATATATTTTTAATTCACATTACACATTACTTTGGTAATATATGTTTTAAGTAAATTTATTAAAAGTTAATTTTTACACTGTTATGGTGTGCATTTAAGTGAATTCTTTTAGGGGGCACATCCATTTTGTGTTTCCCTTCACCTTTTCTAGATCCCATTCTGTATTAATTCCTGCAGGGGATAATGTATCCAAAGAATGGATCCAAAACATCTCCCGCTGGTTGAGGAGCTTTAATCTATCACCCCCTCTCATGGGCATGGGCACCAGTTCTACAGCAGAAAAATGAACATTTGATAGACCTCCTGAAGGACAGTCAGTAAAATGTTTTGAAACTGGTAACATGAAATCTTTTCTTTTAATGGAACGTATATGCTCCATGATTCTGTTTTTAACAGGGCGTATAGTGCAGCCCACGTACCCTTGGCCACAGCCACAGGTAAGAAAGTATATGACAAATTGTGAGTCACAATTAATAAAGGATGGGATCCTATAGTTCTTTTTAGAATAAATAGTCTTAATAGACTTAATTGGTTTCGCATAGCAGCAAACGCAACATTTTCCACATTTAAAAAAACCTTTTATTTTAAACAGATTTGTTAGACTTCTTAGAGTCAAACAATCTTGGAGAAAGATAGTCAGATAAGGATTTGGATTTCCTAAAAGTAATGGCTGGACCCTGGTTAACTGAACTATGTAGGTCCTTATCAAGAGTGAGGGTCCCCCAATGTTTATAAATGATAGAACGAATCTGTTCAGCCTGGCGACTAAACTGGGTGACAAATAGAGCAGACGTCACTCGATCCAATTCATGTTTCTTCTTGAACTTCACAGACGAGTTCGATAACAAATCGATCCTGTTTGTAGATTTGACACACAGATATGCTGCTTCAATATCAGTGTGATTATATTTTCTTTGAGCAAATCGAGTTTTTAATTCCTCTGCTTGATGCTCAAATAAATCGTCATTTGAACAAAGCCGTCTTAGTCGAAGGAATTCAGCCTTGGGTATACTTCGAATGAATGATTTAGAATGACTGCTGTCTGCTTCCAATAAAGTATTACGTGAATGAGGCTTTCTAAAAATGTCCGTTTGAATAGTGCCTGTCGTGTCAATAAATAAAGTAATGTCTAAATAATTGATGTGATTCATGTGTTCTTCATAAGTAAATTTAAGATTTAAAGAATTAGTATTAAGTGTATGAATAAAGGCATGCAGTGATAATAAATCCCCATCCCAAATCATAATCAAATCGTCAATATACCGTTTATAGAAAATAATCTGATGACGAAAAGAATTATCAGCACCGAAAATGTGTGTGGATTCCCAAAGACCCACAAACAAATTAGCATAAGAGGGGGCAAATGACGTCCCCATAGCAGTACCCCGTGTCTGAAGATAAAATTGTGCATCAAAAGAAAAATAATTATGGGTGAGCAGAAACATAATAGAATCCAAAAGAAAGGCACGTAATGAAATGGACAATGTAGAAGCATCAAGAAAAAATTCCACTGCTCGAATCCCTTGCTCGTGATCTATGATTGAGTAAAGTGACATCACGTCCAATGTCACCCATCTAAAAGTCTTTTTCCAACTAACATTTTTTATATCTTAAAAACAAAAATAAAATAAATAACGAAAGAAAACAGAAATAGTCCTTGGCGCACTATCTGGTATATAAACCTGACAGAAAAATGAAGTCCAAAGATCTTGGTAGTGAGGATTGTTGGTCCGGAATCCAATCGTACTCAAAGTCCTCTGAGGTGGTGGAATCAGATTTGTGCGAATGATGCTTTAATGCATGCCAGTGTGAAACCCAGTGACTTGGAAAGGCGCTTAACAACTATAAAAGTGCTCAAAAAAATAAAATTAAAAGTTTGTGAAACTGACGAATTCTCTCAACCTTCCAGGGAATATGCACTGATTCCCTTACAACAGTTTAGGATCCAGGGCAGGAAGGGAGCAGCATCATCAGGAACACCCAGAAAAAAATACAAAACTCATCATAGTGTAGTATGAAAAATAAATGTCAATATGTGAAACTTGGCTCTTTAAATAACCTACTTACAGAATGTAAGATATATAAGAGCAGGTTTGTAATTGTGATGGATCTTTGGACACCTCAGGTTATGGGTTGCAGCAAGCAGCAGCATACATCAGATAGGGGTGGTGTCAGGCAAGATGGTGTTTTCACTCTGGCAGCAGCTTCCAATCAGTCATATGCAGTCATACAAAGATAAGGGAAACAATAGTGCTTTACCAAAATAACACAGAGTTTTATCGTGAAGACGAGCAGGAAATGTACTCACAATATAATAAATGAGCACATTCACATCATGGTATCTTTAGGAACCAGGGTATTGGATCGGCCGGTGGAGAAATCCCTCACTTCACTCCGCTTCCTTGTCCTCCACGAGGGTGCCCCCTCGTCCGGTGCCAGATGGATGGCGTCTGTCGTCACTTCCTGGCCTGGCGGTGACGACTTCCGGTGAGCGTAAGTAGAGCGGAGAGTAGGGGGAACGCCGGTCCAAGACTATGCCTCCGTGAATACAGCAGAAAGACAGTTCCCAAACGGTAGATACAGCTGGGCTCTGCTAACTGTCTGCAGATTTCTTTAGCTCAACGCGTTTCACTGCATGCCGCAGCTTCCTCAGGAGCAATGATAATGTCCCCTACTGGGTGCTATTTAAATAGCCCATTCAATTAGGGCAATTGGTAATGCAATCATATATAATTGACACAAGATGATTAACATCATTACACACAGAGTCTCCCAAGCTGGGTACATAATCTCTGTGATCCAAAAAACGACGCATAAAATACTTTAATACAATTTATTTAAAAAGAACATAGAACAGAATATATACTAAAATAAAAAATTAAATACTAAAATTAATGGGTAGTCGTTAGGTCGAGATGCTTAATGGAAGGTAGAGAGAGAGAAAGAGACATATGTTAGTTGATCATAAACACAAAATATGATTAACTTAAATAAAAACATATAAAAGTTATACAATGAGAAATCCAAACTGGAAATGTAAAAGACTGGCATGACTAAAAGTGACTTAAAAAGGAGGGGAGGGGGAGGGGGAAGTGTGTGACATAGGGGAAAATTTATTTTAAAAAATAAAATAAAAATAAAAATAAAATAAAATAATAACTAGAGGAAGGGTGCAATCTCAAAATCAACATTAAGACCATGTGGTGTCAGCGTGTTAAGTTTATGCACCCAAAACATCTCTCTTTTGCTTAAATCTAAATTTCTATCTCGTCCTCTCCAATGTTGTGCCACATGCTCTATTGCGGTAAATTTTAACCCTTTTGTATTGGAGTTGTGAAAAGAGGAAAAATGTTTGGAAACATTATGTGACTGCACACTACGCCTTATATTGCTTAAATGCTCCAAAATACGTATCTTAATAGCTCTTGATGTTTTTCCAACGTATTGGAGCCCGCATGGGCATTCCAGGAGGTAGATTATATAATTAGAGTTGCAGTTCATGTATTGTTTAATTCTGTAATCCTCATTTTTATTATTGCACCTAAATCCCTTTTTGTCTTGCTGTTTGTATTCACAGGCCTTGCAACAACCACAGCCGTGAAACCCTTCCAATTTTTGAAGCCATCCATTTCTATTTGTCTCTACTTTCTTAATATTACTGGGAGCTATTATACCTTTTAGATTTTTGGCCTTTTTAAAAATCACTCTCGGGCGATCTGGGATTTCTTCTTTTAAAATCGGATCATTTAATAAAACATGCCAGTGTTTCTGTATTATTTTCTTTATATTGTTTGACTCTTTATTAAAAGAAGTTAAAAATGCTGTGTCGAAATTTTTCTTATTATTTGAAGATGTTTCTCTATCTTTAGCTACTAATAGGTCAATTCTATTCAGACCATTTGCTTTTTCTAATGCCATGTCTAGGAGTTCTGTTTTGTATTGTTTTTCTACAAAACGTTCTTTCAGTATATTGCATTGATCATTGAATACTATATTGTCTGTGCAATTTCTCCGCATTCGTCTGAATTGGTTGTATGGGACATTGTCCATCCATATATCCTGGTGACAGCTTGTACGTAATATATAATTATTGCTGTCAACTTCCTTAAAGAAAGACCTAGTTTTGAGAATCTCATTCTCTATATAAATATTCAAATCCAAATAATTGAGGGAACTATTACTTGTCACAGAGGTGAATTGTAAGTTATACGTATTCACATTAATACTCGACAAGAAGGAGTCCAAACTCTCCTGGCCACCACGCCAAATTAAAAACACATCATCGATGTAGCGCCGCCATAGGACAAGGTCCGCCCCCAGAACGCCACCGGGCCAAATGTGCTGTTCCTCCCAGAATCCCATAAAGAGATTCGCGTAACTGGGAGCAAACCTCGTACCCATGGCGGTGCCACATCTCTGAATGTAAAAACTGTTCTCAAACCAAAAATAATTCTTGTCAAGTATGAAACAGATACCATCTATAATAAACTGAATCTGCTGTTCTTTCATATCTAGATCTTGTTTCAGAAAGAAATTAACAGCTTCACATCCTAAGGTTTTTTCAATCGATGTATATAGAGATGCAACGTCTACAGTTGCCATGATGTAATTATTATTCCAAGTAAAATTCTCTAATAAATTTAACACATCAGTCGTATCCTTCAGATATGATTTAAGAGATTTGACATGACTCTGTAAAAAAGTGTCAATATATGCAGATAGGTTTGATGTAAGTGAGTTTATTCCGGAGACGATTGGTCTCCCGGGAGGTTGTTTCATGCATTTGTGGACTTTAGGTAATATATAAAAGATCGGTAGTTGGGGACATTCGTTAAATAGAAATTTATATTCATTCTCATTCAATATGCCTAATTCCTTGCCATGATCTAAGAGAATTCTCAGATCATCCGTAAAGGTTTTTGTGGGGTTGTTTGGTAGGATGTCATATGTCTTTTTGTCTCCTAAAAGGCGGTGGGCTTCTTTTAGGTAGTCATCTCTATTTTGGATGACTACCCCCCCTCCCTTGTCTGCCTGTTTTATAACTATATTTGTGTTATTTGTTATTTCCTCTAAGGCAGACCTTTCTTCTTTGTTCATATTATTTCTAATCTTAGATTTATTATTTTTTGAGAGCTCCTCAAAGTCCTTGACAATAAGGTTATAGAAGACATCTAAGTGATTTCCCTTACAGTAGGTGGGATTGAATAAAGATTTATTCTTAAGTGTTGTATGTTTAAATGTTTCGCTTTCTTTCTCAACCATAGGCTTAATGTTAGACATTCTTGACTCCACATTTTTGCTTAGAAAAAAGCGTTTGACTGTTAGTTTTCTAATATATTTATTTGCGTCCACAAATAGTTCGAAATTGTTAGGTCCACAAGTGGGCGCAAATGACAGACCCTTGGAGATAACATCTAATTGTGAGGTAGTAAGATCTACACTACTGAGATTAAAGATATTTTTATTCTTTACAGGGCTGATTGCTCTCACTTTTTTCTTTCTTCCCCCCCGCTTTCCTCTCTTATTTTTTCCCCTTTGGGGTAGTGGCTCCCCTCTTCTGTCTCCAGGAGGGGAGTGAATGAGTTTTTTGTCTCCCAAATACTGATATCCAGAAGGTCACTGTTCCCCACAACTCCAATGGGTGAGCGTGATCTACTGGCTTTCGCATACTTAGCAGAATCATATCTCTCTCTTTCTCTTTTTCTATCCTCTCTATCTTTTCTTAATTCTCTCTCTCTCTTAAGTTCTCTATCTTTTTGGTATTCTCTCTCTTTTCTTTCTCTTTCTTTTTCCCTTTCTTTTTGTTCTCGGTTTCTTTTTAGTTCTTTCTCTCTAGAGAGTTCTCTTTCCCTCTGTACTTCCTTTTCTCTAAGTTGTTCTCTCTCTCTAAATTCTCTTTCCCTTCTTTGTTCTCTCTCTTTTTCTCTGTGTTGTTCTCTTTCCTTATACTCTCTCTCTCTTTTTAGTTCTCTCTCTTTCACTATGTCTCTCTCCCTGCGTCTCTCCCTTTCTGACGCTTGTTCTCTCTCTCTAAAAGATGTTCTCTCATTAAAATATTCTCTCTCTTTGTATGGCTCTTTTTCCTTTTGATCTCTGTTATGATTAAAATTTTGTCTCGGTAAAGGATCATTTCTAGGACCATAATACAAAGGTTTAGAATCATAATTATCTCTCCTAGGTGTTTTAGGAATGAAATGACGCTTGTCAGGATATTGTTTAATACTATGTTTTTCCAAAGTGGTATGGGTTTCCCTGACTTGTCTATCCTCTGGTCTACTTAATGTTTGATAATTTTTCTTTTTCTTCCAATCCCTCTGTTCCCCTCTAAGGTAATCTTCTTCATCCCTTTTAAATTTATTAGTTTTACTTGTAATAAGATCTTGTTCAAGTCTATCAATTTTCTTTTTTAATTCCCGGTCTTTAGTTTTAAATTCAATGGTATCTTCCATATGGGCTAACCTCTCCTCTATTATAGTAACCTCCTCATCAATTTTCTTAATATGTTTTTTATGTTGGTTTACCAGTGATGTCATAAGGTTAAAGGAGCAGTTGTCTATGGTCTCATACCATTTATTCACAAAATCCTCGTCGTCCAAATTGGACGAGGGTTTTTTGGTGAATCTAAGGCCTCTCGGGATACGTTTGCAATCCATATATCTGTTTAGAAATTTGAGGTCTATCCATCTTCTAGTATCTTTAATAAGTAACCTCTCTAGTTTAATAAATTCTTCATCTAAAAAATCATCTTTCACTACTGTGTGGGTTATATTAGTATCTGTGAATAATAAGTGTCTATTTTGCCTTTTAGCAAATATATTTGGTGAAACAACTTCCATAATATCAAAAATAGATAATAACAGTGTATAATATAAAAAACAATAGTGTACAGCAGCCACCAAATCAAGTGCAGAGAAACAATGTGAAACCCAGTGACTTGGAAGTCACACAGTAGTGAAAGATGATTTTTTAGATGAAGAATTTATTAAACTAGAGAGGTTACTTATTAAAAATACTAGAAGATGGATAGACCTCAAATTTCTAAACAGATATATGGATTGCAAACGTATCCCGAGAGGCCTTAGATTCACCAAAAAACCCTCGTCCAATTTGGACGACGAGGATTTTGTGAATAAATGGTATGAGACCATAGACAACTGCTCCTTTAACCTTATGACATCACTGGTAAACCAACATAAAAAACATATTAAGAAAATTGATGAGGAGGTTACTATAATAGAGGAGAGGTTAGCCCATATGGAAGATACCATTGAATTTAAAACTAAAGACCGGGAATTAAAAAAGAAAATTGATAGACTTGAACAAGATCTTATTACAAGTAAAACTAATAAATTTAAAAGGGATGAAGAAGATTACCTTAGAGGGGAACAGAGGGATTGGAAGAAAAAGAAAAATTATCAAACATTAAGTAGACCAGAGGATAGACAAGTCAGGGAAACCCATACCACTTTGGAAAAACATAGTATTAAACAATATCCTGACAAGCGTCATTTCATTCCTAAAACACCTAGGAGAGATAATTATGATTCTAAACCTTTGTATTATGGTCCTAGAAATGATCCTTTACCGAGACAAAATTTTAATCATAACAGAGATCAAAAGGAAAAAGAGCCATACAAAGAGAGAGAATATTTTAATGAGAGAACATCTTTTAGAGAGAGAGAACAAGCGTCAGAAAGGGAGAGACGCAGGGAGAGAGACATAGTGAAAGAGAGAGAACTAAAAAGAGAGAGAGAGTATAAGGAAAGAGAACAACACAGAGAAAAAGAGAGAGAACAAAGAAGGGAAAGAGAATTTAGAGAGAGAGAACAACTTAGAGAAAAGGAAGTACAGAGGGAAAGAGAACTCTCTAGAGAGAAAGAACTAAAAAGAAACCGAGAACAAAAAGAAAGGGAAAAAGAAAGAGAAAGAAAAGAGAGAGAATACCAAAAAGATAGAGAACTTAAGAGAGAGAGAGAATTAAGAAAAGATAGAGAGGATAGAAAAAGAGAAAGAGAGAGATATGATTCTGCTAAGTATGCGAAAGCCAGTAGATCACGCTCACCCATTGGAGTTGTGGGGAACAGTGACCTTCTGGATATCAGTATTTGGGAGACAAAAAACTCATTCACTCCCCTCCTGGAGACAGAAGAGGGGAGCCACTACCCCAAAGGGGAAAAAATAAGAGAGGAAAGCGGGGGGGAAGAAAGAAAAAAGTGAGAGCAATCAGCCCTGTAAAGAATAAAAATATCTTTAATCTCAGTAGTGTAGATCTTACTACCTCACAATTAGATGTTATCTCCAAGGGTCTGTCATTTGCGCCCACTTGTGGACCTAACAATTTCGAACTATTTGTGGACGCAAATAAATATATTAGAAAACTAACAGTCAAACGCTTTTTTCTAAGCAAAAATGTGGAGTCAAGAATGTCTAACATTAAGCCTATGGTTGAGAAAGAAAGCGAAACATTTAAACATACAACACTTAAGAATAAATCTTTATTCAATCCCACCTACTGTAAGGGAAATCACTTAGATGTCTTCTATAACCTTATTGTCAAGGACTTTGAGGAGCTCTCAAAAAATAATAAATCTAAGATTAGAAATAATATGAACAAAGAAGAAAGGTCTGCCTTAGAGGAAATAACAAATAACACAAATATAGTTATAAAACAGGCAGACAAGGGAGGGGGGGTAGTCATCCAAAATAGAGATGACTACCTAAAAGAAGCCCACCGCCTTTTAGGAGACAAAAAGACATATGACATCCTACCAAACAACCCCACAAAAACCTTTACGGATGATCTGAGAATTCTCTTAGATCATGGCAAGGAATTAGGCATATTGAATGAGAATGAATATAAATTTCTATTTAACGAATGTCCCCAACTACCGATCTTTTATATATTACCTAAAGTCCACAAATGCATGAAACAACCTCCCGGGAGACCAATCGTCTCCGGAATAAACTCACTTACATCAAACCTATCTGCATATATTGACACTTTTTTACAGAGTCATGTCAAATCTCTTAAATCATATCTGAAGGATACGACTGATGTGTTAAATTTATTAGAGAATTTTACTTGGAATAATAATTACATCATGGCAACTGTAGACGTTGCATCTCTATATACATCGATTGAAAAAACCTTAGGATGTGAAGCTGTTAATTTCTTTCTGAAACAAGATCTAGATATGAAAGAACAGCAGATTCAGTTTATTATAGATGGTATCTGTTTCATACTTGACAAGAATTATTTTTGGTTTGAGAACAGTTTTTACATTCAGAGATGTGGCACCGCCATGGGTACGAGGTTTGCTCCCAGTTACGCGAATCTCTTTATGGGATTCTGGGAGGAACAGCACATTTGGCCCGGTGGCGTTCTGGGGGCGGACCTTGTCCTATGGCGGCGCTACATCGATGATGTGTTTTTAATTTGGCGTGGTGGCCAGGAGAGTTTGGACTCCTTCTTGTCGAGTATTAATGTGAATACGTATAACTTACAATTCACCTCTGTGACAAGTAATAGTTCCCTCAATTATTTGGATTTGAATATTTATATAGAGAATGAGATTCTCAAAACTAGGTCTTTCTTTAAGGAAGTTGACAGCAATAATTATATATTACGTACAAGCTGTCACCAGGATATATGGATGGACAATGTCCCATACAACCAATTCAGACGAATGCGGAGAAATTGCACAGACAATATAGTATTCAATGATCAATGCAATATACTGAAAGAACGTTTTGTAGAAAAACAATACAAAACAGAACTCCTAGACATGGCATTAGAAAAAGCAAATGGTCTGAATAGAATTGACCTATTAGTAGCTAAAGATAGAGAAACATCTTCAAATAATAAGAAAAATTTCGACACAGCATTTTTAACTTCTTTTAATAAAGAGTCAAACAATATAAAGAAAATAATACAGAAACACTGGCATGTTTTATTAAATGATCCGATTTTAAAAGAAGAAATCCCAGATCGCCCGAGAGTGATTTTTAAAAAGGCCAAAAATCTAAAAGGTATAATAGCTCCCAGTAATATTAAGAAAGTAGAGACAAATAGAAATGGATGGCTTCAAAAATTGGAAGGGTTTCACGGCTGTGGTTGTTGCAAGGCCTGTGAATACAAACAGCAAGACAAAAAGGGATTTAGGTGCAATAATAAAAATGAGGATTACAGAATTAAACAATACATGAACTGCAACTCTAATTATATAATCTACCTCCTGGAATGCCCATGCGGGCTCCAATACGTTGGAAAAACATCAAGAGCTATTAAGATACGTATTTTGGAGCATTTAAGCAATATAAGGCGTAGTGTGCAGTCACATAATGTTTCCAAACATTTTTCCTCTTTTCACAACTCCAATACAAAAGGGTTAAAATTTACCGCAATAGAGCATGTGGCACAACATTGGAGAGGACGAGATAGAAATTTAGATTTAAGCAAAAGAGAGATGTTTTGGGTGCATAAACTTAACACGCTGACACCACATGGTCTTAATGTTGATTTTGAGATTGCACCCTTCCTCTAGTTATTATTTTATTTTATTTTTATTTTTATTTTATTTTTTAAAATAAATTTTCCCCTATGTCACACACTTCCCCCTCCCCCTCCCCTCCTTTTTAAGTCACTTTTAGTCATGCCAGTCTTTTACATTTCCAGTTTGGATTTCTCATTGTATAACTTTTATATGTTTTTATTTAAGTTAATCATATTTTGTGTTTATGATCAACTAACATATGTCTCTTTCTCTCTCTCTACCTTCCATTAAGCATCTCGACCTAACGACTACCCATTAATTTTAGTATTTAATTTTTTATTTTAGTATATATTCTGTTCTATGTTCTTTTTAAATAAATTGTATTAAAGTATTTTATGCGTCGTTTTTTGGATCACAGAGATTATGTACCCAGCTTGGGAGACTCTGTGTGTAATGATGTTAATCATCTTGTGTCAATTATATATGATTGCATTACCAATTGCCCTAATTGAATGGGCTATTTAAATAGCACCCAGTAGGGGACATTATCATTGCTCCTGAGGAAGCTGCGGCATGCAGTGAAACGCGTTGAGCTAAAGAAATCTGCAGACAGTTAGCAGAGCCCAGCTGTATCTACCGTTTGGGAACTGTCTTTCTGCTGTATTCACGGAGGCATAGTCTTGGACCGGCGTTCCCCCTACTCTCCGCTCTACTTACGCTCACCGGAAGTCGTCACCGCCAGGCCAGGAAGTGACGACAGACGCCATCCATCTGGCACCGGACGAGGGGGCACCCTCGTGGAGGACAAGGAAGCGGAGTGAAGTGAGGGATTTCTCCACCGGCCGATCCAATACCCTGGTTCCTAAAGATACCATGATGTGAATGTGCTCATTTATTATATTGTGAGTACATTTCCTGCTCGTCTTCACGATAAAACTCTGTGTTATTTTGGTAAAGCACTATTGTTTCCCTTATCTTTGTATGACTGCATATGACTGATTGGAAGCTGCTGCCAGAGTGAAAACACCATCTTGCCTGACACCACCCCTATCTGATGTATGCTGCTGCTTGCTGCAACCCATAACCTGAGGTGTCCAAAGATCCATCACAATTACAAACCTGCTCTTATATATCTTACATTCTGTAAGTAGGTTATTTAAAGAGCCAAGTTTCACATATTGACATTTATTTTTCATACTACACTATGATGAGTTTTGTATTTTTTTCTGGGTGTTCCTGATGATTAATGCATGCCAGACCAATACAGTATGATTGGGTTCAAAGCTGGATCTTAATGAATGTTGCAGATGTGTTTTGGGGTCAATGTCTTGGAAGGACTGGTGACCACTCCAGATGTGAAGTATTCAGAAATGTTACGTTCTTCCCTCTGAGCAATAATGACCTTCTGTATGTAGACTCTCTAATATGAGGAAAAAGCCTTAATGGACTGGTCATGCACAGCTGCATCTAAAGACTTAGTAAACAATTATTTGGAAGTCTGACAGGGAGGAGGAGTCAGACTTCCAAATAATTGTTTTCTAAGTCTTTAGATGCAGCTGTGCATGACCAGTCCATTAAGGCTTTTTCCTCATATTAGAGAGTCTACATACAGAAGGTCATTATTGCTCAGAGGGAAGAACGTAACATTTCTGAATACTTCACATCTGGAGTGGTCACCAGTCCTTCCAAGACATTGACCCCAAAACACATCTGCAACATTCATTAAGATCCTGCTTTGAACCCAATCATATTGGTCTGGCATGCATTAAAGCATCATTCGCACAAATCTGATTCCACCACCTCAGAGGACTTTGAGTACGATTGGATTCCGGACCAACAATCCTCACTACCAAGATCTTTGGACTTCATTTTTCTGCAGGTTTATATACCAGATAGTGCGCCAAGGACTATTTCTGTTTTCTTTCATTGTTTGTTTTATTTTTGTTTTTAAGCTATTGTTATACTTACCTTGTGGATAGGTTTGTGGTTTTTCAATCCTTAGGCAGCCGTCTTCTCAGTTTGTTATATTAGTCTGTAGAATTCACTAGTTTATTGTTGTATCTTTGTAAGGGAATTCCAACATTTAGAGCACTTATCCATCATTATCGTGTATTGTTAAGTTAGGCTAATAGGTTAAGCGCTTAGTATATGTTTAGTTTAATTTTTTCTATCATAACATTTTTTATAGCGGATAAAAGATCCATAGAATCTCTCAGAAAAGAAGGCAGATTTTTTACCAGTGGCTGTAAAAAACCATCAATGTAGCGTGATAACCCATCTCCCAAAGATCCAATACTGGCCACAATGGGCCGCCCAGGAGGGCGGACAAGTGACTTATGGATCTTTGGGAGATGGTGGAAGATGGGCACAATAGGTGAGGCATTGTAGAGAAACTCATATTCCTTTGTGTTAAGTACAAATAGGGCCTTTCCTTCTTCAAGAATCTCTTTCAAAAGGTGTAAAAACTCACATGTGGGATCATGTCAATTTTGTATAAGATTCAACATCCTCAAGTAATCTAAGTGCCTCTGCCTGATAATCTGAAGAAGAGGGCACCACAATGGCCCCTCCCTTATCAGCCTTTTTGATTGTAATAGACCTATCTTCCCTGAGGGCAATCATCTCCTGGAAGTCAATATCTGACAGATTCGTTTTATTTAAAGAGGGAACCCCCCGGGGTACAATACCCCTAGCCAATAACCTGAGATCCCTCTCAACCAGCTTCTCAAAGGTCTTAATATTATGATTGTTAAAAATATGAGGGCAAAAGGTTGATTTCTTCTTAAGACCTAAGTGTAATTGCCCAAAGAAGCTGAATGAGGAAGGGATCTCAGGCTCCAAATCCTGATTTTGTTCATCATAAAGATCTCTAAGATCTGATAAAGCACATTGTTCACGAAATGAATGCAAATCCAAATTCTCCATTGAAACATCAATACCATCAACATTCTCAGCTAGACCTCTATCAGTGGAATATAGTGGAACCTCTGTTGTCCCTTTTCTATTAAAATATTTTTTAAGAGACAATTTGCGAATTAATTTTTGGAGATCAATGATGGTATTGAATAAATTAAAATCTTGGTATGGGGCAAAATTTAAACCTCTATTTAGAACCGCAATCTGGTCATCTGTAAGAGTCTTATGTGAAATGTTGATAACATTATCCACAACTTCTCCTATGCATATTTCTTTCTTTTGCTCGATCCCCCGGATCCCCCTCCCCCTTCTCTTCTTTGATGATCTCCTTGTCCTCTTTCGTTTTTTGACTCCTTTTGAAACAAGGAGTATGAAGGTTTATCTTCTTTCCGAGAGGGCATCATAACAGATTTTTGTGAAGAGTCGGTTTCAGGGGAGGTAGATCTAACTCGCCAATTATCATCATCATCACAAAAGGAAACGCCTAGTGAACGACTCTCATAGTCAGAACCATCTGACTCAAAACTGGAAGCGTTTCCATGGCGTTTTAGGATGGATTTATTCGGGTTCTTGGAGTCACCTTGTTTTTTATTATTCTGATATTTAGAACCAGATTTTGGTTGTGGCTTTTGTGCGTTTGTAGTGTAGCGTTGCCATATATAAACTTGCTGCTTCTCATAGTCTATCTTGTCCCTATCAAACTTTTGTTGTTTCTTAATCATTAGAGACTTTTCCATAGCACCCACGTTGCTTAAAAGTGTTTGGTCATATTTAATAAAATTCTCCATTTTTCTGCAACCTTTCAATTTATCCTGTAGGACTTTCACATTGGCTCTCACTTTCTTTTTTTTAATTTAGCTTATACTTAATGATCAATTTGATTAGCTTAAATGAGCAATGATCTAATATGGCTTTCCAGTCATTCTCAAAATCTTTATTAATAAAGCCAAAGGACGGTACCTTTTTCAAGCGTAAGCCTCACGGAATCCTTTTAACTCTAGCATAGTTCTCAAGAGTGGTAATGTCCCACCAATACCTAATGTCCTGTGATAACAGTTTTTCCAATGTAAGGAAGTGGGTAATTAAGTCAGCAGGCTCTTCACAGATGAAATTAGCACCTTCATCAAAAACTGACTCTGCCCTCCTCTGACGGTGAGTGTCTCCACAGTTAAAGGCATAGGTATCAGTAACCCCTTCCTCATCCTCCACTTCTACATAATCTTCCATAATAAAAAACACAGGATAGGAATAGCACGAATACTCACTCCAGAGAAATAAAAAAAAATGTTCCACAGAAAGAAAAAATGTGAATAAATAGATGCCACAAAAAATAAATAAATAAATGGTTAGAAAAAAAAATAACGATAGCACTCCAGTTCTCAAATCACCAATTAAGTGATTACATACATATTCACGGGGTATAAGCCTCTTCTTATAATGTCAATAATGAAAGTCTTAATTCCAGGCTGAGCAGCCGTGGCCAAACCAGCAATATGCGAAGCAGAGGAAAAGACCTCCCAGCCCAATGTTACAATCCTGGTAGATAGCGTGTATCACGCGCATGCTGTATTAACCCCCAGCAAAATGAATCCTTAGAGGGACCAAGGGCCCATCGTGTCCAGTGTTTTCCCGTTCAATGTGATCAAGGATTCATCACAGCTACAGTGCTTATTCCTACATGGTTGGTCTCCGATGTGCTGGGGGTTAATACAGCCTGCGCGTGATACACGCTGTCTACCAGGCTTGTAGCGTCGGGCTGGGAGGTCTTTTCCTCTGCTTCGCTTATGACTGTACGTAGTGGTAAATACAAGCCTGTCCTCCTTCTTATTTTTGGTAGCACTTACCTCTTTATCCAGTGCCCGGTCTAACACAGCAGGAGGATATCCCCTAGCCAGGAATCTACTACGTAGTTCTCCAATAGCTGGTTCAATATTATCCTTCCTGCTCGTGATTTTGCAGACCCGGACTTTCTGTGAAAAAGGTAATGCATCAATAAGAGAAGGAGGATGATGGTTATCTGCCCTTAAAATGGCATTTCTGTATGTATCCTTTCTAAAAAGATCAGTATGTAACTCCCCATTAGTCTGTGTAATGAGGACATCTAAAAAAGAGAGTTGCTGTGTACCACATCATCTGAAAAACACGGTGGAGGCAGTGATGGCATGGGCATGCATGGTTTACAATGGCACTGGGTCACTAGTGGTTTTTGATGATGTGAACGAAGACAGAAGCAGCCGGATGAATTCTGAAGTGTATAGGGATATATTGTCTGCTCAGATTCAGCCAAATTCAGTGAAGTTGATTGGACGGCGCTTCACTTTACAGATGGACAATGACCCAAAACATACTGCGAAAGAAACCCAGGATGTTTTTAAGGCAAAGAAGTGAAATATTCTGCAATGGCCGAGTCAATCACCTGATCTCAACCCGATCGAGCATGCATTTCACTTGCTGAAGACAAAACTTAATGCAGAAAGACTCACGAACAAACAACAACTGAAGACAGCTGCAGTAAAGGCCTGGCAAAGCATCACAAAGGAGGAAACCCAGCGTTTGGTGATGTCCATGCGTTCCAGACTTCAGTCATTGCCTGCAAAGGATTCTCGACAAAGTATTAAAAATTAACATTTTATTTATGATTGTGTTAATTTGTCCAATTACATTTGAGCCCCTGAAATAAGGGGACTGTGTATGAAAATGGTTGCAATTCCTAAACGTTTCATACGATATTTTTGTTCAACCCCTTGAATTAAAGCTGAAAGTCTACACTTCTATTGCATCTCAGTTGTTTCATTTCAAATCCATTGTGGTGGCGTACAGAGCCAAAATTATGAAAATTCTGTCAGTGTCCAATTATTTCCGGACCTAACTGTGTGTGTGTGTGTGTGTGTGTGTGTGTGTGTGTGTGTGTGTGTGTGTGTGTGTATATATATATATATATTTTTTTTAATGATAGGGATGTAAAGTAGGTTTGTAAATGAAAAAAAAAAATATGAAACCCTTAATACAGCTGAATCCCGTTATAACGCGGTGCTCTTGGTCCACATAATGAGCACGTTATAACCAGGATCGCGAAATGGTCGGCGCAATCAGGAAGAACGGTTCTGCGAGGACTTACCCGGCATCTGCAGCTCTCTCCACTTCATCAGGCTCCAAGGTGCTTACATACGCTCTCCCAAGCTTTCAATTTGACTGACTTTTGAGCGCAGGAGGGTCACATGACCCTTCTCTGATCAATGACAGCCCAACAGTGAATACATTTTATATAATACACATGCGGGAATTGAACCCTGATCACCCATGGACTGCACTGTGCAGTAGATGTTACGTTTGTTTATAGAGTCAGATTCATCACACCAATACTGTGGTGTAGCAGCTAGAGAATTGCACCAGCATATGAAAGATCATGGGTTCAATTCCCGCATGGTGTAGGGGTGTGTGTATATATGTGTATCAGCGTGTGTCTGTTAGCAATAATGCATTGAATATTATATAAAAATAAAACCTTGGAGATGTTTTTAAATCGGGAGCCACGCTCAGACAGCATTAAAAGCGGATTCGCGCTATAGCAGATTGCGCTATAACGGGGTTGAGCTGTACTAATATTTTGACCACAGGGTAAACGGGTTGGAGTAAGCCATGCTTCTTATCTGTACCAACATTAAATACCCAAGGGTTTAAAGATTGGTACATGTCTGGAGTGTTTATATCTAGCTAGCACCAACACTGTCCTGGGTTTCCATTACTCAATGCAATATAAAAAAATGTTTTTTTTTTTTTCAACTTTAAATTTTTATTGGAAAGTACAAATACAGCCAATGTTCCACAGCCCATTATTACATTTCCAGTTTTGTTAAACACATGTAATGACGCCTCGAAGACACATCCACTTAACACTTTACAAACAAGACCAGACGAACTTGACAAGGGGACAGGGAAAGAGGTTAGGGGTGGGAGGGAGGTGGTAGGTTGCCAGGCTCTGGTGCAGTTTTTTAGATATCTCTTGTTCAACCTTTTAGGCAATAGCTAAGGGTTTTAACTGGGACAGGTTCTTCTGAGGTTTCTTTCTTTTATTTGTTTTTCCCTATTCTATGACTACATGAAGGTCTGCTAACTGTGCGTCGCTGAGTCGTGTTGTCTAATCTGCCCTTAAAGGAGAACGCACCTAGTTTAATTAGTGCAAGATTGAGGTGGCGTCCACTCCTGGGATGTCTACCTGGGTCAACCATGGATCCCAGACCTTTAGAACATTTGTGCCGGAGTCATTAACTAAACTCGTTAATTGTTCCATCCGGCAGACATGCCAAACCAGATGACGTCACCAGCAAGACCAAGGACAGCCGTAAGCCCATCAAGGCGTCCAGAATGCGCCGGATGACCCGCGCAGGCCTGGATTAGTCATCTCACCGGCCCGACGCGGGCTTTTTGAATTTTGAGTCTGGGAAGAATAGAAAGACATACAGGAAGGGAATTAGTATAGCGCCGTAGCGGCAGAACCATTAAGCGAGTAAGGGCAGGGTGAGTGATAGAGAGGGAGTTAGTAAGAGGATAAAAGCAGGTACAGTAGATGAGAGGAAATAAGCTGAAGTGGAGACATTTAAGGAGACAATACTATAAGAAGGAGTAAGGAAGTAGACTTGAATTTAAAGTGGGGTAGGGATGCAGCAAGTAGTAAGGAAGTGGTAGAGGGGAGAGCAAGGAGGAGAGGAAGTAGGGAGCTAGAAAGAAAGAAGAATAAATGTGGAGAAGTGAGGAAATCAGAAAGCTATAGAAATGTGCAAGTTAGATAGTGGGAGTGGTGACTGGAAGTGGAGTGAAGGGGGACGTGAAGTAGGACTTGGTAGGTTAGGTATCAAAGGAGGTAGAGAAGTGTTAGTAGGTTGGTGAAGACAGGTTGAGTGGGAAAGGAGAAGGGAAGTAAGGAGCAGGGCGACACAAGGTTTAGATAGACAGATGCGATCGCTGGGGAAGGTTGAAATCAAAAAAATGTTTTAAAGCACTTTACTACATTTGTGAAGTAAGGCTTTAACCGATAATAAACAATACAGACCGGCGCCAATTAGTCCAAGGTGATACTAATGTCCAGCACTGAAAGAGTCTCAGAATAGTAGATAGCTGCAGTAGTATCTTCACAGCTTGTCTTCAATGATTGGACTCCATATGTATGTGCATGGGAGAAAAAATAGACAAAGAAAACATATCATAGTGCAGTATGCAAACAACCAAACATGCAGGACAAACAGGACAAGACAAACACTACATAAAACAGGCAAGGCTGACTAATCCTACAATAAAGTATTTATTAACACAATTAAAATGAAAATGATGAGGTAGCACACGTGGGATCCGGTGGGTAAAAACCGGAATCCTACTTACAGTACTGCCACAGGACATAAGCAGGGGTGTAAGGATAGATGGTAACCGGCAGCAGCTCCGTTTTTTCAGTCCTCAGACCTCCAGGGATCTCTCTCTCTCCGTGACCAGAAGCACGTCACACCACGCGGCTTGACGGACCTCGTGGAGCTCCTGGTGCTGTCTGTCAAGCTCAATCCGGAAATCCGCTGCTAGGAGGCAGGTGCAATCGCCGAATTTCCTTTCACTTGGCTGCAAGGCTCCCGCAGTCACTACCAGTCCTCTGCCACACTCAAAATGCAAATCTGCCCAACGCGTTTCGTGCGCATGCGCACTTCTTCAGGGGGTGAGCCTGTTTTATGTAGTGTTTGTCTTGTCCTGTTTGTCCTGCATGTTTGGTTGTTTGCATACTGCACTATGATATGTTTTCTTTGTCTATTTTTTCTCCCATGCACATACATATGGAGTCCAATCATTGAAGACAAGCTGTGAAGATACTACTGCAGCTATCTACTATTCTGAGACTCTTTCAGTGCTGGACATTAGTATCACCTTGGACTAATTGGCGCCGGTCTGTATTGTTTATTATTTGTCTTGTTTTTCCAACCTGTCTTGGAGTTGGTATCACCTGGCAGCCTAAGTTTATTATTATATATTTATATTTTATTGTGTGCACTATCACATTATAACATTATTGTCACTGCACAAGATTTTTTAGCGCTATATACACCCATTTTTTTCTTGTTAAGGCTTTAACCGAACATGAAAATCAGTATTCTGAAGGAGCAAGTCACACGCTTTTTATAAAAAAAATAAATTTAAAACAGGATTGAAGCAGAGGGTCTCCCCAAGCTGAACCGCATTCATTTCAACTCTGGGACCCCCCCATTTCGATAATACTTCCCTCCAAAGGGGGTGCCAGGCTATACGATAAAGGGGGTAACCAGGCTATACAATAAAGGTTACCACTGGAACGGTGAGCCCCTGGCAGCTACCTGGCACCATAAGCCAGGGGCCAGGCATTATAACATGTGAAAGTTAAAGTGTCCCCGGCCTTTCCACTTTTCATAGAAAAATGGAAAAAATGTGTGGTGCTCTGAAAAAAAGCCTCAAAATATGTAGTACAAAAATTGTAACGTTCAATAAATGTATATAATGATAACGGAAATGAAAACCCCCTGGATAATGGATAAGGGATAGCCAATCCATAGGACACAGAACAATCATGTATTAATCACTGCTCCATTGTAATCTGACTAGTGGGCTAGGGCCCCCACGAGCACTGTAGTAAGGGGCCACACAATAAAGTGTCCCAGCATATAATGTCAGAATGGAGAATGTGCTTGTGATAAAATAACTCACAGTTAGAGTTGGTAATGTCCTTTTGGCTGTGCAGGTTTCTTCTTTCACAGTAGGGGGCGTGCTTCCGTTTTTTCTGGATGACTTGACACGAAGCAAAAGGAAAAAGCAGGCACGAATACTCAGGAAAGTAAAAAAAGGTTGAATGAAATCCAGGAGAGCGTGTGCCCATAAAAAAAGACTATTTTAATGGAAACCACAAAAAAATACAGCTACATTACGGGGTATACAGACCCCCACCAACGCGTTTCGAGCCGCGTTGGTGGGGGTCTGTGTATTCAAATACTTTCTAGGCAAGCTACCCACCTATCTGAACAAGCTCCTCACCCCTACCACGTCAGCACTTATCATCTGAGATCAGACTCCAACAGACTGCTCATGGTCCTAAGGTTCAACAAAGTATCCGGACGCTCCTCCTCATAGGCCTTCATTATACCACCGGCGGCGGGACACGCGCGCTACCTCCGTGCGATGCGCTGCCCGAAACTTGCACTGCAGGCAGGAGGCATCGGGAGGCGAGGCCATGATGTCACGTGAGTGGTTCACGCTCATTGGCTGAACCGCTCACATGACGCGGCCATCGCTCCAGAAAATAAAATTCTTGGATCTGTTCGAAAATTTGCGCACTTGGTCACCCATTCTTAGCGTGCGCTCATAGGAAAACTTTTATTTGTTTTGGTGGCGCACAACGTTCTGCGCTCCGCCGCTTCGGGTATAATCACGGCCTTACCGTGCACCCCAAAACTGGAACAACCTACCAGAGACTCTTGCAGATGCCACCAGTCTAAGTTCTTTCAAAACTAAGGCTGTCTCACATTTTAATCTGGTCTGTAACGGTTACATGCGCCTATAATATATATATTATCTCTAACTGTGCATGCAATGTCTTGTATATAATGTATACCCTGTTCACTTAATGTAACTATGGATTTGTAACCATGTATCTGTCATCATAACTCTGTGCCCAGGACATACATTGAGAGTTACCTCTCATTTTCAAGTATTGCTTCCTTCCTGGTAAAACATTTGATAAATAAATAAAATATCCGAGGCCTAAGGAGCGAACACATGATTAGGAAATGCAGGAGGGGGGCGCAGGACCCTCCAGGACTGAATGGGTGAAAATCCCTCAGCTGCCCCAGGGACATCAACTTTAGGATTTCCTGTACAAGTGTACAAGCATACCCCGGTTTAAGGACACTCGCGAGTAAGGACATATCACCCAATAGGCAAACGGCAGCTCGCGCATGCGCCTGTCAGCACGTCCTGAACAGCAATACCGGCTCCCTACCTGTACCGAAGCTGTGCGCAAGCGGGGAGACTGTAGAGACTGTTACACATGTGTTATTTACATCAGTTATGCGCGTATATGATGATTGCAGTACAGTACATGCATCGATAAGTGGGGAAAAGGGAGTGCTTCACTTTAAGTACATTTTCACTTTACATACATGCTCCGGTCCCATTGTGTACGTGAATGCGGGGTATGCCTGTACCACCTGATAAGATTACACAAATAATGCAATAAATTGCACCCATTTAAGAAATATAGCGCTGTGCCATTTGTTTAAATAGAGCTGCGTTAACGTTCTGCCACCGTTAACCTGCGTTAATAGATGCGACCAAATCTGTACATCATTTTCTTTTACACTACATTAAGGTGAGACTATAATTACACGTTTATAATGTGAGGTCTATGAGCTGAAAGCGCAGCTTAGTGCAGGGGTGAGCAAACCTTTTATGCCGAGCCCCCCTCTTCATCCATAAAATTTCTCGGGCCCCCCCTGCCTGACGTAATCAAAATCACATGAAAAAAAAAAAAAACCTTTATTAAACGGTATACAATATAAATCCAAATATGTCTATAAATACTTACATATTTCAACAGCTCGCGCTTGCAAAATTAGGCTGCGTCCACGCTGCCGCTGAGAGCGGTGACATCACCAACTCTCCAAGCCTGAGCGCAGGGTGTCCTGCATCATTTTGCAAGCGTGGATCGGGGCTATTTGTGTGTGTTTGTGTGTGTGTGTGTGTGTGTGTGTGTCTGTGTGTGGCTGTATGTGTGCATTGACTTCTGCTGAGCGCACTTCAAAGTCAATTTTGTTTGTCTCCCCAAGCGCTGAGCTTGGGAGAGCGTACGTGCACAAAGGCAATACTTTTGGGGGGCATTCATCCACCTCTTTGCTACCTCCCTTCCCTATCCCCCCTTTTGTTTCTACCTTCCCCTCCCTGCTCTTTGGCTTGCTATCCCCATTGTCATCCACACTCCTACCTACATTATTATTATTTATTTTTTTCCGTTTTCAATGTTTTCACTTTTTTTTTATTATTTCTGTACATTCATAGTGTGATTGATACAGTGGCAGCCGACCCTTTCCCTCGCAGAGGATCGCAGCGAAGCAGGTTGCCAGCGGAGGAGAGCAGGAACACAGCGCTATTGCAGGGCAGACACCGGGAGGGGCGTTTGACTTCACCGTGCTCGGGCGTGCTCCTCCCCGTACCCCCGAAGCCCCTGCGCGTGTGCGCACACACCATCACGAGGCCGCCACCTGCACTATCTTGTTCAGCCACCCGCACACATCTTCGGCTGCCCGCCCGTGCACATCTTATTGGCCGCCCATCGCGTACAGCTTTTTCGTCCTCCCGCGCACCCAGATTTCGCCGCACGTCGCCTGCGCCCCCCTAAATCTTGCGCCTTATTGCCCCCCACCAGTTTGCGCACCACTGCAATACAACACACACTCTCTCTCTCAATCAATCACCACATACACACCACATACACACACACACAATCCCCCCCCCCCCCACACACACACACACACACACTCCCCCCCCCCCACACACACACACACAATCCCCACACACAATCCCCACACACACACACACACACACACACTCAATCCCCCCACACACACACAATCCCCCCACACACAAACACACCCCCCCCCACACACAAACACACTCAATCCCCCCCCATACACAATCCCCCCCGCACACACTCAATTCCCCCCACACACACACACTCAATCCCCCCCACACAAACATACACTCAATCCCCCCCCATACACACAATCCCCCCCCACACACACACTCTCAATTCCCCCCCCCACACACACACACTCAATCCCCCCACGCACACACTCAATCCCCCCAATCACACTCAATCCCCCCCCCCACACACACACAATCCCCCCCACACACATACACACTCAATCCCCCCCCACACACACACTCAATCCCCGCCCCCACACTCAACCCCCCCCACACACTCAATCCCCCCCACACACACACACACTCAATCCCCCCCCCACACACACACTCAATCCCCCACACACACACACACACACTCAATCCCCCCACACACACACAATCCCCCCCCCACACACACACTCAATCCCCCCCCCACACACACACACACTCAATCCCCCCACACACACACAATCCCCCCCCCCACACACACTCAACCCACCCCCCACACACACACTCAACCCCCCCCCACACACACACTCAAACCCCCCCCCCCACACACACTCAACCCCCCCCCCCACACACACACACTCAACCCCCCCCCCACACACACACTCAACCCCCCCCACACACACTCAATCCCCCCCACACACACTCAATCCCCCACCCACACACACACAATCCCCCCCCACACACACACAAAATCCCCCCCACACACTCAATCTCCCCCCCCAACACACACAATCCCCCCCACACACAAACACACAAACACACACCCCCCCACACACAAACACACTCAATCCCCCCCCACACACACACTCACTCAATCCCCCCCCCCATACCTTGTGACCTTGAGCAAGTCACGTTATCTCCCTGTGCCGCAGGCACCAAATAATAGATGTATGTGTAGGGATGTGGTAGGAGCCTCATATGTGTGTTCAGTTGGTGTTTTGACTGTTCAGGAGAGTCATGTGGAGGTCTGCGCTGATGCAATAGCTGTGAGTCTGTGCAGCTCAAGGCAGAGAAGCTCCGCTGAGGAACTACAACTCCCATGAGCTCCTGGGCAGTCACCTGACTTGAGGAGCCAATCGGAAGGCTAGAATTACGGGAGGAGGAAAGGGAAGCGTGGGGGAGAGGCTAGTCAGAGGGGATCTGGAAGGTAAAGGAGGAGGGTGTATGCGTGCAGGGGGTCCGTGACCCGCCTGCATAGGCTAGCTTTACCCCGCAGGCCCTTAGGAGAAACCCCTGAGTCACAGTGTGCTGCTGTGCTGCAGGGACGGCCATAGTGCTAGCGATCAGTCACCTTACTGTGTACACAGTTAGGGACAAGCGTGCGGAGCAGGTTTGCTGGTGAGCTGCTTGGGACCAGACAGCTGCACTGCGGACATCCCAGACAAGCAAGGATTCGGCTGATCCTTTTCCAAGTATTACCGGTCACCGCCGTTACCGGAAGGTAGTAGATACGTCAAGTGCACCAACACCGGTCAACAGGCGCTGATCCCGCCTTAGGCATAACTATAGGGAGACACTAGCGAGTACACACCGCTATCGTACTATTACACGGACACGGTGTGTGGGGCACGCGGTGACGGGATAGAGACACTCATAAGAGCGTGGCTGAGCCACTATTGTACAGGACAATAATCCCTAGGGGTGTGGCCGAGCCACTGATGTTAGAAGGACATTATCCGTTAGCGGTGTTAGGGTATGATAGAGTATAAGTTATAAGATAAGTGTTTGCATATTGGGTTATTGCCACGGTTCATATAGAGTATAAGTTTATTATTGCACATAGTAAAGTTGGTTGCACGCATTGTATCGGTGTGTTTCTTGCCCAGGGGAATCTTACATGACGGTGATCCTGGGTAAGTGGAGGCGCTGCGCTAATAAGTGTTACCCCAGGCTCCCAGCTAGCGGAGGCTCAGATCTCCTGGAGCCGCAGGTGCGCGCAGTTACCCGAAGTCGCTTAGAGTGTCAGAAAAAGGGCTACAAATGTCTTTTTTTATATAGCGCCATTAAATGTACATAGCGCTTCCCAGCAGTAATACATGTGACAATCATATAAATTACAAATAACAGGTCATGGGAATAAGTGCTTCGGACATAGATTGTAAGCTCTATGGGGTAGCGGCTCGCGCCTGCAAACATTCTATGTACAGCACTGCATACACTGGCGGTGGAAACATTACTACTGTTTTATATCAGACCTGACTGCTGATATAAACAGGACTTTAAAATCAGTTGCGATTCATAGAAAACCAGTGTGATCTGCCTGGCTTCTATCTAGGTGACGCTAGAGGGTGAGAGGGTGAGAGGCTGGTGTTGCTGTTTAGGGGGCGGGAGAAGAAATCATGGCGCCCTCCCGTGTGAGGCAGGACAGTGATAGCCACGCGCGGACCCCCCGGTTACCTGGCTGCAGGCAGGGCTTGCGGACCCCCCGGTTACCTGGCTGCAGGCAGGGCTTGCGGACCCCCCGGTTACCTGGCTGCTGGCAGGGCTTGCGGACCCCCCCGGTTACCTGGCTGCAGGCAGGGCTTGCGGACCCCCCAAATACGTGGCTGAAGGCAGGGCTTGCGGACCCCCGGTTACCTGGCTGCTGGCAGGGCTTGCGGACCCCCCGGTTACCTGGCTGCAGGCAGGTCTTGCGGACCCCCCGATTACGTGGCTGCAGGCAGGGCTTGCTGACCCCCCGGTTACCTGGCTGCAGGCAGGGCTTGCGGACCCCCCAGTTACGTGGCTGCAGGCAGGGCTTGCGGACCCCCCGGTTACCTGGCTGCAGGCAGGGCTTGCGGACCCCCCGGTTACCTGGCTGCAGGCAGGGCTTGCGGACCCCCGGTTACCTGGCTGCAGGCAGGGCTTGCGGACCCCCCCCGGTTACCTGGCTGCAGGCAGGGCTTGCTGACCCCCCCGGTTACCTGGCTGCAGGCAGGGCTTGCGGACCCCCCCGGTTACCTGGCTGCAGGCAGGGCTTGCGGACCCCCGGTTACCTGGCTGCAGGCAGGGCTTGCGGACCCCCCCCGGTTACCTGGCTGCAGGCAGGGCTTGCTGACCCCCCCGGTTACCTGGCTGCAGGCAGGGCTTGCTGACCCCCCGGTTACCTGGCTGCAGGCAGGGCTTGCGGACCCCCCGGTTACCGGGCTGCAGGCAGGGCTTGCGGACCCCTCGGTTACCGGGCTGCAGGCAGGGCTTGCGGACCCCCCGGTTACCTGGCTGCAGGCAGGGCTTGCGGACCCCCCCGGTTACCTGGCTGCAGGCAGGGCGTGCGGACCCCCCGGTTACCTGGCTGCAGGCAGGGCTTGCCCTTGGGCACCCGGTCAGCCCCGCACACGGTGAAGGTGTGAGTGTCGTCGCTCAGCCGCACGGTGACGCCGCGCTCGGGCCGTACGTGCAGCACCCGGCCCTGCATCCACACCAGGCCCACCTCCAGCCCGCCGGCTCCTTTCTCCAGCCAGAAGGAACCGGGCCGCCATCGCACGCATTCCCTCAGCTGCCCCGCTAACATCTTCACCGGCGGGGAGGTAACCTGGAAGCCGGGCCGCGCTGCAGGCCGATCTCCGGCGGCCGCCATGGTCGCCATGGAGACAGCAAAACTGGCGCGCCTTTTCTGACATTGACAGGGGACCAATCGCGGCTCCTGTACGAGAGCAGCAACCAATCATAGGACAGGGGGGCTGGGCTGGTGACCCTGCATTAACCCCTTCCAGGCTGTTAGTGTGACAACCCTCTATAAAGACGTGTCTCTGTGTAATAAACCAATGTCAGAACAATACATGGCGCGCCTGTGTTTGTGTTTATTAAGCAGCAGTGTCACATATTCCAACATCTTTTTATAAATGTCAGGGGTCAAGTCTGCACTATGTCTGACCCCCATACAGGGGAAAGTGGTTCTTGGGTGAGCCATACTCCAGCTAACAGTAAACAATAATAATAATGACAACAACAAATATAATAAAGTTAATCTTATACTATATTAGTGAAAGCACTGTATGTTTGCCTGCCTGGATGTCCGGTGTCCCTAGGGGAAATCTCATTGGTCCCTTGGGTCGCCCGCCCCCGCACACCTCTCATCGCACACCTCTCATTGGCCTGAGGCGGAGTGACGGCCCACACACACACACACACACAACACAGCAGCTCTATACACACACACACACACACACACACAACACAGCAGCTCTATACACACACACACACACACACAACACAGCAGCTCTATACACACACACACACACACACAACACAGCAGCTCTATACACACACACACACACACACAACACAGCAGCTCTATACACACACACACACACACACACACACACACACACACACACACACACCACAGCAGCTCTATACACACACACACACACAACACAGCAGCTCTATACACACACACACACACACACACAACACAGCAGCTCTATACACACACACACACACACACACAACACAGCAGCTCTATACACACACACACACACACAACACAGCAGCTCTATACACACACACACACACACACACACACACACACACACACACACACACACACACACAACACAGCAGCTCTATACACACACACACACACACACACACAACACAGCAGCTCTATACACACACACACACACACACACACAACACAGCAGCTCTATACACACACACACACACACACACACACACACAACACAGCAGCTCTATACACACACACACACACACACACACAACACAGCAGCTCTATACACACACACACACACACAACACAGCAGCTCTATACACACACACACACACACACAACACAGCAGCTCTATACACACACACACACACACAACACAGCAGCTCTATACACACACACACACACACACACACACACAACACAGCAGCTCTATACACACACACACACACACACAACACAGCAGCTCTATACACACACACACACACACACAACACAGCAGCTCTATACACACACACACACACACACAACACAGCAGCTCTATACACACACACACACACACAACACAGCAGCTCTATACACACACACACACACAACACAGCAGCTCTATACACACACACACACACAACACAGCAGCTCTATACACACACACACAACACAGCAGCTCTATACACACACACACACACAACACAGCAGCTCTATACACACACACACACACAACACAGCAGCTCTATACACACACACACACACACACACACACAACACAGCAGCTCTATACACACACACACACACAACACAGCAGCTCTATACACACACACACACACACACACAACACAGCAGCTCTATACACACACACACACAACACAGCAGCTCTATACACACACACACACACACACAACACAGCAGCTCTATACACACACACACACACACAACACAGCAGCTCTATACACACACACACACACAACACAGCAGCTCTATACACACACACACACACACACACACACACACAACACAGCAGCTCTATACACACACACACACCCTCTGTCCGCCCCCCTCCCCCCCCCTCACGTGCGCCATCCTGCACTGGCTCCGGACGGGAAGCGCGGCCCTCCTACCCCAGCCGCTCCCATACCTCCCCGGCGCTACCACCCGCTCAGGTAAGTCACTGCGCGTCCCGCCTCAGCCTCAGGCCCACTGCGCGTCCCGCCTCAGCCTCAGGCCCACTGCGCGTCCCGCCTCAGCCTCAGGCCCACTGCGTGTCCCGCCTCAGCCTCAGGCCCACTGCGCGTCCCGCCTCAGCCTCAGGCCCACACAGGGCGCTTCCTACCGCCGCTCAGCCAGACGCCACATCGAGCGGGCGCCGGGGGGGGGGGGGAGCGTGAGTCTTAGGCCCACACAGGGCGCTTCCTGCAGCCACCTGCACGCCTCACTCAGCAGGACGGCACATCGGGGGACCAAGCGGCCGCCGGGGGGGGGGAGCGCGAGTCACAGGGAACGGGGGGGGGGGAGTCACGGGGAATGGGGGGGGGGGGGAAATGCCCAAACATAAATTATGACAATACATATGCCCACCGCTCTCCACCCCCCCCCACTCCCCTTTCCCCCCCCCCCACTCCCCTTCCCCCCCCCGCTCCCCTTTCTCCCCCCCGCTCCCCTTTCTCCCCCCTCCGCTCCCCTTTCTCCCCCCCCCCGCTCCCCTTTCTCCCCCCCCCCCGCTCCCCTTTCTCCCCCCCCCCGCTCCCCTTTCTCCCACCCCGCTCCCCTTTCTCCCCCCCCCGCTCCCCTTTCTCCCCCCCCCCGCTCCCCTTTCTCCCCGCTCCCCTTTCTCCCCCCCCCCGCTCCCCTTTCTCCCCCCCCCCGCTCCCCTTTCTCCCCCCCCCGCTCCCCTTTCTCCCCCCCCCGCTCCCCTTTCTCCCCCCCCGCTCCCCTTTCTCCCCCCCCCGCTCCCCTTTCTCCCCCCCCCGCTCCCCTTTCTCCCCCCCCCCCACTCCCCTTTCTCCCCCCCCCCCACTCCCCTTTCTCCCCCCCCCGCTTCCCTTTCTCCCCCCCCCCGCTCCCCTTTCTCCCCCCCCGCTCCCCTTTCTCCCCCCCCCCCCGCTCCCCTTTCTCCCCCCCCGCTCCCCTTTCTCCCCCCCCGCTCCCCTTTCTCCCCCCCCCCGCTCCCCTTTCTCCCCCCCCCCGCTCCCCTTTCTCCCCCCCCCCGCTCCCCTTTCTCCCCCCCCCCCGCTCCCCTTTCTCCCCCCCCGCTCCCCTTTCTCCCCCCCGCTCCCCTTTCTCCCCCCCCCGCTCCCCTTTCTCCCCCCCCGCTCCCCTTTCTCCCCCCCCCGCTCCCCTTTCTCCCCCCCCCCGCTCCCCTTTCTCCCCCCCCCCGAAACCTTTACAACAAATACTCACCTACAGTATTGTTCCACGAGTTATAAATAATACTACCTATTACGCATTTACATCCCGGGCAACGCCGGGTCTCTCAGCTAGTAAATAATAATAATGAAAGATGAATAAATAAATCCTAATGAAAAAGAAATAAGTAGCACCAAACATAATGACAATATTTGTTTGATGTTAACATTTAATAATATGTAACGTATAAAGCACCAAACCCCTACTCTCCACCAGAAGTACAAGGCTAATTTCATTTAAAATAGATTTGAAGCAAAAGGTGACACTGTGCTCATTTGCATGTCATTTCCCAGAGTCCCTGGCTGCAGTGGAAGCTGTATGGGATAATGGTGAAAAGCAGGGTTGCAGACCTGTCTGAGACATGTGAATGTGCTCACAAGGGAGATTGTTATTTCTCTTTAGTTCATAGTCATTTTTAGAGCAAAGATCAGCAACATTTTGCCTAAGACGACATTGTTTAGGATATTTACTAAATTGTACTAGGCCAGCAAGGCACTTTACAATGCTGTACAGTAACTAAGGCCCGGGCCATAGAGGGGTGGGGAGAGCGGATGCGCGCTAACGCTGAGGCTCGCCTGCTTAAGTCAGCCCGATTCCACGGAGCCAGCGTGCGCGAAGGGAGCCGGGGGGAGGTGGTTGGAGGCGGGGCAGTGACGTCGCTGGGCCAATCGCCCGCGATGCACTGACGTCAATGTCACGGCGCCGTGACGTTGACGCTGCTTAAGGCTGATTGGATGTTTTCAGCCGACAGCGCGCTGAAAAACAGCTTGGCGCTCGGCTGAAAACTCCAAAGCCTGAGCACGCCCGCGGACGCTCGCATGAGCCCCCTCTCAAGGCATCCTCATTGAGGATGCAGGGGCTCAGCGCGGAGCGTCCGCACGCCTCAGCGCTGCTTGTCCTTCTATGGACGCAGCCTTAGACTCCTTACAGACTATTCACTTGAGTGGACCATAAAGTGTCTTATAGAGGGAACTCTAAGGTGTCTTAAGATGCATTAAGATATATTATGTATGGAAATCTTTATTTATATAGCGCTTTTTAAGAGAGGCAATACAGTACAGGGAATTATAGTACAATAAGTGCAACAAACAAAATCAGACAATAGGAAAGGAAATCCCTGGCCTGCAGAGCTTACAGTCTTAATGCTAGATCCATGGAACTCTGTTGTGTTTACGCTAATAACGGGACATTCCTGAAATTGGTACCTGACCCTGCGTGGAAGGCAGAGACACAGGGGCAGTGCCTGCCAATATCATAAAGAGCAGTGCACTTCCTATTTAGTAGAAGTGTGTGTCAGAGTTAAGAGTTCAGTCCAGAGTTAGAGTCTGCTGAGTCTGTCACCTGGCTGGCCCAGGGTGACAGAGAGAGCCTATATCAATTGGCCGTTGGAGAAGGGGAGCCATCAGCCTCTGAGTAGAGCTGATGCAACCTTACTTAGGGAGGTGGACCAATTCCTCTCACCCTGTTTAGGGGGCGAGGGAAGAGCTAGCCCCACCCTGGGTGCCCTTGACCTGGGGTGGTGGCAGGGACACAGAGACCATCCTGAGGGAGAGCAGTCCTGTGTGGAGGAAGACACCCTGTACCTGATTGACAGTCTTGTTGCTGCTATTCTGCTGCTGTGAATAAAGAGCTGCGGCTGCTTTTAAAGATATACAGTGTGAGACTGGAATCTCTCATCCCCGGGGGGGGGGGGGGGACGACTCTCTGGAAGGATTCCACCCGTATTCCTGGGGCTCAGAGATGGAGGTGCTGCACCATTAAATGAGACGAAGGCATTCACCCCAGAAACCTGATCCTATCATCCCCCATACCATCGCGGGAGACTCAGGCCCCCCTGTTGCCAGCAGGTATGCACCACACTCAGACACGTAGCCAGGCCCTAGTACAGAGGAGGGGGCCCGATCTGCGATTGGCCCAGGGAAGGGGGGCTACATTGGGAATGGCTGTTACTTTTCTTCATATTAATGGGTATCCTCAAAGCAAATGATATGCCAAAATGACGTCCATTAGCAAAACTACAATTGTTTCTTCACTTTTTCTGCTTGATGAATAGGGTGACCAGATTTCGAAAATGAAAAACCGGGACACCTTAAAAAATAATTTATTAAACAAATTACATCACGTGACACCTCCTGTTGCCATGACAATAAGACACTCTGATGCCCCTGCAGTGTTAGTGTGTATAGAGGTGGGGGCTTTGCTTGGGCCCTTCAACTCTTACAGCCAGGGCATTATTGGCCAGGAATGCCCAGTTCGGAGGGGATTACTACTTCAAAATGTATTTGATTCGTAACAACATCAAAAAACTGTAATACCAATAACTAACAACCACAGACAATGGTAATCTAAACCATCAAATAAAATGTCTACGGCCCTTGTTCAAGCATGTTTGCGGTACTTACCAGATAAATCAGTGCCTGCAATCCACGACTGTATCCGCCTCTCCGAGCGTCTGTAAGCAATCCAGCGTTCCTGGTGTGTGGCTGAAGAGGTGAGGGACTCCCTCCTCTCAAACGGAAAAGAAGAGCAAAAAATAGAGTTGGAACATACCTATCATACAGGGATGAGAGAGAGAGACAGAGAATGAGAGAGAGAGACAGAGAATGAGAGAGAGAGACAGAGAATGAGAGAGAGAGACAGAGAATGAGAGAGAGACAGAGAATGAGAGAGAGACAAAAGTAATGTACTGTATAACCATTAAACCGTACCCCCTGGTATTCGTGTAATCATTGTCCCACACCCCCTATTACTCACGCTTTGGCAATACTGAAATGTTCTTTTGTCATGCCAACAAAGCTGATTTTGATTTGAGAGACACAGAGAGACACAGAGACACAGAGAGAGACAGAGACACAGTGGCCTATTCAGTAAGCGTCGATAAGGCTGCGTCTATAGCAGGCCTGCACAACATAACGGCCGCGGGCTGCATGCGGCCCGCCCGGCCTCTCTGTGCGGCCCGCCCGGCCTCTCTGTGCGGCCCGCCCGGCCTCTCTGTGCGGCCCGCCCGGCCTCTCTGTGCGGCCCGCCCCGCCTCTCTGTGCGGCCCGCCCCGCCTCTCTGTGCGGCCCGCCCCGCCTCTCTGTGCGGCCCGCCCCGCCTCTCTGTGCGGCCCGCCCCGCCTCTCTGTGCGGCCCCCTCTGTACGGCCCGCCCGGCCTCTCTGTGCGGCCTGCCCGGCCTCTCTGTGCGGCCCGCCCCGCCTCTCTGTGCGGCCCGCCCGGCCTCTCTGTGCGGCCTGCCCCGCCTCTCTGTGCGGCCCGCCCCGCCTCTCTGTGCGGCCCGCCCCGCCGATTGGAGGTGCAGGGGGGGGGTGATTGGAGGTGCAGGGGGGGTGATTGGAGGTGCAGCGGGGGGGGAGTGATTGGAGGTGCAGGGGGGGGGTGATTGGAGGTGCAGGGGGGGATCATTGGAGGTGCAGGGGGGATCATTGGAGGTTCAGGGGGGGTGATTGGAGGTGCAGGGGGGTGATTGAGGTGCAGGGGGGTGATTGGAGGTGTGGGGGTCATTGGAGGTGCGGGGGGTTATTGGAGGTGCAGGGGGGGTTATTGGAGGTGCAGGGGGGGTCATTGGAGGTGCAGGGGGGTCATTGGAGGTGCAGGGGGGGTCTTTGGAGGTGCAGGGGAGGGTTGTTGGATGTGCAGGGGGGGTTATTGGAGGTGCAGGGGAGGGTTGTTGGAGGTGTAGGGGGGGTGATTGGAGGTGCAGGGGGGGTGATTGGAGGTACAGGGGGGAGAGTGATGTGAGTTGCAGGGGGGAGAGTGATGTGAGTTGCAGGGGGGGAGAGTGATGTGAGGTGCAGGGGGGGAGAGTGGTGTGAGGTTCAGGGGGGGGAGTGATGTGAGGTTCAGGGGGGGGAGTGATGTGAGGTGCAGGGGGGAAGAGTGATGTGAGGTGCAGGGGGGAAGAGTGATGTGAGGTGCAGCGGGGAGAGTGATGTGAGGTGCAGGGGGGGAGAGTGATGTGAGGTGCAGGGGGAGAGATGGGAGGTGCAGGGGGGGAGAGTGGTGTGAGGTGCAGGGGGGGAGAGTGATGTGAGGTGCAGGGGGGGAGAGTGATGTGAGGTGCAGGGGGGTAGAAGGATGTGAGGTGCAGGGGGCGTGGATGTGTGTGGTGTGCAGTGGGGTATTGTGTGTTTGTGGAGAGGGAGTATTATGTGTGGGTGAGGGGGAGAGATGGGGGTATGAGAGATAGATGGGGAGTATCGCAAAGGTTGATAGTGAGGGGTTCTGGGGGAGATATGAGGATGATGATGAGAGGTGCTGGAGGAGAGATGATGATGATGATTTTACCCGTGCGGCCCAAATTTTTTTTCCTTGGAGCATTTTGGCCCTTCTCGCTTTACGAGTTGTGCAGGCCTGGTCTATAGTATTTCAGAAGGAGGGAAGGCGCACACACGCTGCAATACACTTGCTGAAGCCTGAGCTTTTTAATGGCTTTGCAGGGTATGCAGCGGGCGCGATTTGGGGGCGTGGCAATGAATATTTGGAGGCGTGGCAATAACGTTCCGGCGCGGACGTCACTTCCCTACCTCACATCCCGATCCACCGGCATTTTTCAGATGCAGAATCTGAAGCACTGTGCAGACAAGAAGAAAAATGCACACAATGCGCACCAGAGATTAAAATATAGTAAATTATTTATTAATAAAACAAGAAATAACCGAGGGGATCCAACCCCACCTCAGTACATATGCGTCACAGATCGGGTTCGGTTACAATGAACACAAACCACATGAATAATCAAATATAACTAAATGAAACTAAATCTATAAACAACATGACAAACGGTATATCTTATACTATATTAGTGAAAGCACTGTATGTTTGCCTGCCTGGATGTCCGGTGTCCCTAGGGGAAATCTCATTGGTCCCTTGGGTCGCCCGCCCCCGCACACCTCTCATTGGCCTGAGGCGGAGTGACGGCCCACACACACACACACACACAACACAGCAGCTCTATACACACACACACACACACACACACACACACACACACACACACACACACACAACACAGCAGCTCTATACACACACACACACACACACACAACACAGCAGCTCTATACACACACACACACACACACACACACACAACACAGCAGCTCTATACACACACACACACACACACACAACACAGCAGCTCTATACACACACACACACACACACACAACACAGCAGCTCTATACACACACACACACACACAACACAGCAGCTCTATACACACACACACACACACACACACACACACAACACAGCAGCTCTATACACACACACACACACACACACACACACACACAACACAGCAGCTCTATACACACACACACACACACACACAACACAGCAGCTCTATACACACACACACACACACACACACAACACAGCAGCTCTATACACACACACACACACACACACAACACAGCAGCTCTATACACACACACACACACACAACACAGCAGCTCTATACACACACACACACACACACACACACACACAACACAGCAGCTCTATACACACACACACACACACACACACACACACACAACACAGCAGCTCTATACACACACACACACACACACACAACACAGCAGCTCTATACACACACACACACACACACAACACAGCAGCTCTATACACACACACACACACACACACACAACACAGCAGCTCTATACACACACACACACACACACAACACAGCAGCTCTATACACACACACACACACACACAACACAGCAACTCTATACACACACACACACACACACACAACACAGCAGCTCTATACACACACACACACACACACACAACACAGCAGCTCTATACACACACACACACACACACAACACAGCAGCTCTATACACACACACACACACACACAACACAGCAGCTCTATACACACACACACACACACAACACAGCAGCTCTATACACACACACACACACACACAACACAGCAGCTCTATACACACACACACACACACAACACAGCAGCTCTATACACACACACACACAACACAGCAGCTCTATACACACACACACACAACACAGCAGCTCTATACACACACACACACACACACACAACACAGCAGCTCTATACACACACACACCCTCTGTCCGCCCCCCTCCCCCCCCCTCACGTGCGCCATCCTGCACTGGCTCCGGACGGGAAGCGCGGCCCTCCTACCCCAGCCGCTCCCTTACCTCCCCGGCGCTACCACCCGCTCAGGTAAGTCACTGTGCGTCCCGCCTCAGCCTCAGGCCCACTGCGCGTCCCGCCTCAGCCTCAGGCCCACTGCGCGTCCCGCCTCAGCCTCAGGCCCACTGCGCGTCCCGCCTCAGCCTCAGGCCCACTGCGCGTCCCGCCTCAGCCTCAGGCCCACTGCGCGTCCCGCCTCAGCCTCAGGCCCACACAGGGCGCTTCCTACCGCCGCTCAGCCAGACGCCACATCGAGCGGGCGCCGGGGGGGGGGGGGGGAGCGTGAGTCTTAGGCCCACACAGGGCGCTTCCTGCAGCCGCCTGCACGCCTCACTCAGCAGGACGGCACATCGGGGGACCAAGCGGCCGCCGGGGGGGGGAGCGCGAGTCACAGGGAACGGGGGGGGGGGGGAGTCACGGGGAACGGGGGGGGGGGAAATGCCCATACATAAATTATGACAATACATATGCCCACCGCTCTCCACCCCCCCCCACTCCCCTTTCCCCCCCCACTCCCCTTCCCCCCCCCCCCCCCCCGCTCCCCTTTCTCCCCCCCGCTCCCCTTTCTCCCCCCCCCGCTCCCCTTTCTCCCCCCCCCGCTCCCCTTTCTCCCCCCCCCCGCTCCCCTTTCTCCCCCCCCCGCTCCCCTTTCTCCCCCCCCCGCTCCCCTTTCTCCCCCCCCCGCTCCCCTTTCTCCCCCCCCGCTCCCCTTTCTCCCCCCCCCGCTCCCCTTTCTCCCCCCCCCCGCTCCCCTTTCTCCCCCCCCCCCGCTCCCCTTTCTCACCCCCCCCCCCGCTCCCCTTTCTCCCCCCCCGCTCCCCTTTCTCCCCCCCGCTCCCCTTTCTCCCCCCCGCTCCCCTTTCTCCCCCCCCGCTCCCCTTTCTCCCCCCCCCGCTCCCCTTTCTCCCCCCCCCCCGCTCCCCTTTCTCCCCCCCCCGCTCCCCTTTCTCCCCCCCCCCCGCTCCCCTTTCTCCCCCCCCCCCGCTCCCCTTTCTCCCCCCCCCCGCTCCCCTTTCTCCCCCCCCCCGCTCCCCTTTCTCCCCCCCCCCGCTCCCCTTTCTCCCCCCCCCGCTCCCCTTTCTCCCCCCCCGCTCCCCTTTCTCCCCCCCCGCTCCCCTTTCTCCCCCCCCCGCTCCCCTTTCTCCCCCCCCCGCTCCCCTTTCTCCCCCCCCCCGCTCCCCTTTCTCCCCCCCGCTCCCCTTTCTCCCCCCCCCCGCTCCCCTTTCTCCCCCCCCCGCTCCCCTTTCTCCCCCCCCCGCTCCCCTTTCTTCCCCCCCCCGAAACCTTTACAACAAATACTCACCTATTGTTCCACGAGTTATAAATAATACTACCTATTACGCATTTACATCCCGGGCAACGCCGGGTCTCTCAGCTAGTAAAATAATAAAAAGGAAGACAGTGTTCAATAAAACGGGATAAAGGAATCCTGGATTGGCTAAAAATATAGCTAAACAGCTGCCTGAGGCTGACAGGGGGAGACGGAGATTTACACTGAAGCCCAGAGCGGGTTCCGCGGCGAACGTATTGGGATCCGGACCGCGCCACCGCAGAGATGTTACCACCGCCCGAGCTCCCTGCAAACGCCATCTCGGCCTGTCAGAATACGCGCAGAGTGACCTGTCGTGACACGTCGGTTTATGTGTCTTTTTCAGTACAAAAACTTGTGAGCAAACTTACCAGAGTGCTGTCTCCTGATCTCGTGCTTCAAACGGAATCGTGTGGTTTATTATTGCTTTATGGGACAAGCACCCAATTTTTTCTACATGCAACTGGAGTGCCGGCTGCTTCTGTGGAATATATATATATATAATTATATATATGCCAGGCCAGGACGCAAGATGCAAAACCTGCGCAATACTCTACACAGCGGACACAATACAAATACCACACAGGAATCGGGAATACAAAATCAGAGGAAGGTTCACCTGTTCCTCCAGCAATGTCGTGTTCCTCATCATGTGCATGAAATGTCCAGGGGGCTGCTACTACATAGGTGAGACGGGGCAGGGGCTAAACAAGAGAATGAACCTGCATCGCACAGCATCACACGCGGAACAAGAGACAGTCCTGTCGGCGAACATTTCTCTGACTCTGTCCATAAGATGGACGATCTGGGGGTTGCCATACTCAAAGTTAATCTTAAAACACCGAAATAGAGATGGTTGCACGAATAGAAATATATGCAACTGTTCGGGACACTTAGCGGTGGCCTAAACAGAGATCGAAATTTTATGAGTCATTACTGACACAAGTGAACTCTCTTCCCATGAGCGCTAAAGGCCATGTCTGTACATACTGTGCTATATGTATGCACACACAGCTGTCTCTTACACATACAAATACTCCTTGTTTTTCCATCCCTATACACCAATAGGGACCACATAGTATCTACACACACTTTTAGTTTTGCTACAATCTCTCACATTTCCACACCTACCCACACAATTTATATTAACTCCCACTCCACACACACACCTTTTGTAAAGCACTGTATAAACTGTGGGCTCTCCATTCATTTATATTCACACAGATACACACACACACACACACACACACACACACACACACTCTTACATCACTAACTTTCAGGAACCATTTAACACCTCTAGCCATAAATCACATTCACACAAGGGGGGGGGGAGAAGAGACAAGCACAGATAACATTCCAAGAGACACTGTTTTTAAGTATACCCTTTGCTTGCTTCATTCATTGTAACATCGCCAGAAGAAGAGATCAGCGTATCTCGAAAGCTCGCACAAATAAAAGCATTTCGTTAGCCACAGAACGGTATAGTCTATTTATTTTTTGATTATATATATATATATATATATATATATATATATATATATATATATATCTTATACTATATTAGTGAAAGCACTGTATGTTTGCCTGCCTGCCTGCCTGCATGCATGCCTGCCTGCTGGATGTCCGGTGTCCCTAGCGGCAATCTCATTGGTCCCTTGGCCCGCCCGCCCCCGCACACCTCTCATTGGCCTCACACACTCACACCACCCCCTTGGCCCGCCCCCCACACCTCTCATTGGCCTGAGGCGGAGTGACGGGCCAAAGGTCCAAAAAAATAAATAAAACACACACACACACACACACACACACACACACACACACCTCTCTCCCCTCTCCAAATCACCTTTTCCCCCTCCCCAGCGGCATCACCTCTTCCCCCTCCCCAGCGGCATCACCTCTTCCCCCTCCCCAGCGGCATCACCTCTTCCCCCTCCCCAGCGGCATCACCTCTTCCCCCTCCCCAGCGGCATCACCTCTTCCCCCTCCCCAGCGGCATCACCTCTTCCCCCTCCCCAGCGGCATCACCTCTTCCCCCTCCCCAGCGGCATCACCTCTTCCCCCTCCCCAGCGGCATCACCTCTTCCCCCTCCCCAGTGGCATCACCTCTTCCCCCTCCCCAGCGGCATCACCTCTCCCCCCTCCCCAGCGGCATCACCTCTTCCCCCTCCCCAGCGGCATCACCTCTTCCCCCTCCCCAGCGGCATCACCTCTTCCCCCTCCCCAGCGGCATCACCTCTTCCCCCTCCCCAGCGGCATCACCTCTTCCCCCTCCCCAGCGGCATCACCTCTTCCCCCTCCCCAGCGGCATCACCTCTTCCCCCTCCCCAGCGGCATCACCTCTTCCCCCTCCCCAGCGGCATCACCTCTTCCCCCTCCCCAGCGGCATCACCTCTTCCCCCTCCCCAGCGGCATCACCTCTTCCCCCTCCCCAGCGGCATCACCTCTCCCCGCTCCAAATCACCCCTCCCCGCTCCAAATCACCTCTCCCCGCTCCAAATCACCTCTCCCCCCTCCCCGCTCCAAATCACCTCTTCCCCTCCCCGCTCCAAATCACCTCTCCCCGCTCCAAATCACCTCTCCCCGCTCCAAATCACCTCTTCCCCTCCCCGCTCCAAATCACCCCTCCCCGCTCCAAATCACCTCTCCCCGCTCCAAATCACCTCTCCCCCCTCCCCGCTCCAAATCACCTCGCTTCCCGCAGCTGCCACGCGGCGCGTAAGATGGCGGACCCCCTTCCTCCCTCGCGGCGCCGAGTCAGACGGTGGCGGCGCCCGGAAGTACAGGTAGGTGTCGCTCCCCACCTCCGGCGCCAAACGGAACTGAGAAAGGGCGCATCAACTGAGGTGTGTGTGTGTGTGTGTGTGTGTGTGTGTGTGTGTGTGTCACTGTCCACTGCCCCCCCCTCCTATCCACTGCCCCCCCCTCCTGTCCACTGCCCCCCCATCCTGTCCACTGCCCCCCCCTCCTGTCCACTGCGTCCCCCCTCCTGTCCACTGCGTCCCCCCTCCTGTCCCCCCTCCTGTCCACTGCCCCCCCCTCCTGTCCACTGCCCCCCCCCCTCCTGTCCACTGCCCCCCCTCCTGTCCACTGCCCCCCCCTCCTGTCCACTGCCCCCCCCTCCTGTCCACTGCCCCCCCTCCTGTCCACTGCCCCCCCTCCTGTCCACTGCCCCCCCCTCCTGTCCACTGCCCCCCCCTCCTGTCCACTGCCCCCTCCCTCCTGTCCACTGCCCCCCCCCTCCTGTCCACTGCCCCCCCCCTCCTGTCCACTGCCCCCCCCTCCTGTCCACTGCCCCCCCCTCCTGTCCACTGCCCCCCCCCTCCTGTCCACTGCCCCCCCCTCCTGTCCACTGCCCCCCCCTCCTGTCCACTGCCCCCCCCTCCTGTCCACTGCCCCCCCCCCTCCTGTCCACTGCCCCCCCCCCTCCTGTCCACTGCCCCCCCCTCCTGTCCACTGCCCCCCCCCTCCTGTCCACTGCCCCCCCCTCCTGTCCACTGCCCCCCCCCCTCCTGTCCACTGCCCCCCCCCTCCTGTCCACTGCCCCCCCCCCTCCTGTCCACTGCCCCCCCCCTCCTGTCCACTGCCCCCCCCTCCTGTCCACTGCCCCCCCCCTCCTGTCCACTGCCCCCCCCTCCTGTCCACTGCCCCCCCCCCTCCTGTCCACTGCCCCCCCCCTCCTGTCCACTGCCCCCCCCCCTCCTGTCCACTGCCCCCCCCCCTCCTGTCCACTGCCCCCCCCCTCCTGTCCACTGCCCCCTCCCTCCTGTCCACTGCCCCCCCCTCCTGTCCACTGCCCCCCCCTCCTGTCCACTGCCCCCCCCCTCCTGTCCACTGCCCCCCCCCCTCCTGTCCACTGCCCCCCCCCTCCCGTCCACTGCAGGAAATGCAGGGGGAGGAATCCATGCCTTTGAGGCGCCCCCCCCCTCCCTTTGACGCCCCCCCCCTCCCTTTGACGCCCCCCCCTCCCTTTGACGCCCCCCCCCTCCCTTTGACGCCCCCCCCTCCCTTTGACGCCCCCCCCCCTCCCTTTGACGCCCCCCCCCCCTCCCTTTGACGCCCCCCCCTCTCCCTTTGACGCCCCCCCCTCTCCCTTTGACGCCCCCCCCTCTCCCTTTGACGCCCCCCCCCTCCCTTTGACGCCCCCCCCCTCCCTTTGACGCCCCCCCCTCCCTTTGACGCCCCCCCCTCCCTTTGACGCCCCCCCCCTCCCTTTGACGCCCCCCCCCCTCCCTTTGACGCCCCCCCCCTCCCTTTGACGCCCCCCCCTCCCTTTGACGCCCCCCCCCCTCCCTTTGACGCCCCCCCCCCTCCCTTTGACGCCCCCCCCTCCCTTTGACGCCCCCCTCCCTTTGACGCCCCCCCCTCCCTTTGACGCCCCCCCCCTCCCTTTGACGCCCCCCCCCTCCCTTTGACGCCCCCCCCCCTCCCTTTGACGCCCCCCCCCCTCCCTTTGACGCCCCCCCCCCTCCCTTTGACGCCCCCCCCTCCCTTTGACGCCCCCCCCCCTCCCTTTGACGCCCCCCCCCCTCCCTTTGACGCCCCCCCCTCCCTTTGACGCCCCCCCCCCTCCCTTTGACGCCCCCCCCTGCCTTTGACGCCCCCCCCTGCCTTTGACGCCCCGCGCGCACACACTGACTGACTGCCGCACGCACGCACACACTGACTGACGCGCACACAAAGCCTGACTGACGCACGCACACACTGACTGAGGCACACACTGACTGTGTGTGCCTCAGTCAGTCTGTGTGTGTTTGTGTTTCTGCCTCAGACTCACTGACGCGCGAGCAAACACACAGTGACTGACGCACACACGCTACATGAAGCTGTAAAGGAGGGAGGGAGGGGGGGGACTGGATTGATGTGAATGGGGGACAAACAGAGAGAGGGGGGAGGAGAGAGAGGAACGGGAACATTACATCCCGGGCAACGCCGGGTCTCTCAGCTAGTATATATATATATGTGACACAAAGTATACCGCATCAACACAGTGCGTCACTGTTGCCCAGAAACTGTCTTGATTTATGATATAATAACAATGGACAGTGGTGCTAAAGGATAATGGATATGTATTACAACGAAAAAAGCATCCTTATGAAGAAGCACACGGGCATGCCAAGAAAGTGATAACAATACAAATGTATTACTGTGGGTTAAAAACAAGGGAAGAAAAATTGATAAAAGAGGAGGGGGACTCACATCTACCAAACATGTATTCCGTGAGGCAAAGAACACCAAAAGTAATCACCAGCACAAGCAGCTCTGATCCAAGCATGCACATATACCTCTACACACAAGCAGCTCTGATCCAAGCATGCACATATACCTCTACACACACAAGCAGCTCTGATCCAAGCATGCACATATACCTCTACACACAAGCAGCTCTGATCCAAGCATGCACATATACCTCTCCACACAAGCAGCTCTGATCCAAGCATGCACATATACCTCTACACACAAGCAGCTCTGATCCAAGCATGCACATATACCTCTACACACAAGCAGCTCTGATCCAAGCATGCACATATACCTCTACACACAAGCAGCTCTGATCCAAGCATGCACATATACCTCTACACACACTGCAGCTCTGATCCAAGCATGCACATATACCTCTACACACAAGCAGCTCTGATCCAAGCATGCACATATACCTCTACACACAAGCAGCTCTGATCCAAGCATGCACATATACCTCTACACACAAGCAGCTCTGATCCAAGCATGCACATATACCTCTACACACACTGCAACTCTGATCCAAGCATGCACATATACCTCTACACACAAGCAGCTCTGATCCAAGCATGCACATATACCTCTACACACAAGCAGCTCTGATCCAAGCATGCACATATACCTCTCCACACAAGCAGCTCTGATCCAAGCATGCACATATACCTCTCCACACACTGCAGCTCTGATCCAAGCATGCACATATACCTCTACACACACTGCAGCTCTGATCCACGCATGCACATATACCTCTCCACACAAGCAGCTCTGATCCAATCATGCACATATACCTCTACACACAAGCAGCTCTGATCCAAGCATGCACATATACCTCTACACACAAGCAGCTCTGATCCAAGCATGCACATATACCTCTCCACACAAGCAGCTCTGATCCAAGCATGCACATATACCTCTACACACAAGCAGCTCTGATCCAAGCATGCACATATACCTCTACACACAAGCAGCTCTGATCCAAGCATGCACATATACCTCTACACACACTCCAGCTCTGATCCAAGCATGCGCATATACCTCTACACACAAGCAGCTCTGATCCAAGCATGCACATATACCTCTACACACAAGCAGCTCTGATCCAAGCATGCACATATACCTCTACACACAAGCAGCTCTGATCCAAGCATGCACATATACCTCTACACACAAGCAGCTCTGATCCAAGCATACACATATACCTCTACACACAAGCAGCTCTGATCCAAGCATGCACATATACCTCTACACACAAGCAGCTCTGATCCAAGCATGCACATATACCTCTACACACACAAGCAGCTCTGATCCAAGCATGCACATATACCTCTCCACACAAGCAGCTCTGATCCAAGCATGCACATATACCTCTACACACAAGCAGCTCTGATCCAATCATGCACATATACCTCTACACACAAGCAGCTCTGATCCAAGCATGCACATATACCTCTACACACAAGCAGCTCTGATCCAAGCATGCACATATACCTCTACACACAAGCAGCTCTGATCCAAGCATGCACATATACCTCTCCACACAAGCAGCTCTGATCCAAGCATGCACATATACCTCTACACACAAGCAGCTCTGATCCAAGCATGCACATATACCTCTACACACAAGCAGCTCTGATCCAAGCATGCTCATATACCTCTCCACACAAGCAGCTCTGATCCAAGCATGCACATATACCTCTACACACACTGCAGATTTGTGCACATAACGTAAGGAGATAGCTGTTGTTGTAAAATAGTAATTGCAGAAATGGAGGCAATAAATGCTCGAGTATTAAAGATGTAAATACATCACCATTAAAGCGTAGGTGTGAAAGGCCAATTTACAGATAGCCAAGGCCTCCTGTCATGGAAAAGGGTAGGGGTCCCACTCCACAGACTCTCACTCCAACGCGTTCCGACTAAAACGGTCTTCTTCAGAGAGAAGAAGATTATATATATATATATATATATATATATATATATTTTTTTGCATGTCATTTCCCAGAATCCCTTGCTGCAGTGGAAGTGCTGTATGCTGGTGATAATGGGGAAAGGAGGGGTTGCAGACCTGCCTAAGACATGCAGATGAGCATACAGTTGTATTTGCATATTTGCTTTCCTGTGGAGGGTTTTTGTCACTTTTTTTACTCACCATAACTTAACTCAGTATTATGGTATAGCCTATCCCATAGCCTCTTTGCATACCCAGTTAAATCAACCCCACACTGATGAGACCCATTAAGGTCGAAACAGCTGTCTGTGGGTGGTTTTCTGGGTATGCACCTTAACCCTGGCTGTGCTCAAAGCTGTGACCATGCAGCAAGCTTAAGCCTATAGGGAACCATGTTAAAAATGGTTTTTGAGGCAAAAAGTGACACTGTGTGCTCATTTGCATGTCATTTCCCAGAATCCCTTGCTGCAGTGGAAGTGCTGTATGCTGGGTGATAATGGGGAAAGGCGGGGTTGCAGACCTGCCTAAGACATGCAGATGAGCATACAGTTGTATTTGTATATATATATATCTTATACTATATTAGTGAAAGCACTGTATGTTTGCCTGCCTGGATGTCCGGTGTCCCTAGGGGAAATCTCATTGGTCCCTTGGGTCGCCCGCCCCCGCACACCTCTCATTGGCCTGAGGCGGAGTGACGGCCCACACACACACACACACACAACACAGCAGCTCTATACACACACACACACACACACAACACAGCAGCTCTATACACACACACACACACACACCACAGCAGCTCTATACACACACACACACACACAACACAGCAGCTCTATACACACACACACACACAACACAGCAGCTCTATACACACACACACACACAACACAGCAGCTCTATACACACACACACACACACACACAACACAGCAGCTCTATACACACACACACACACACACAACACAGCAGCTCTATACACACACACACACAACACAGCAGCTCTATACACACACACACACACACACACAACACAGCAGCTCTATACACACACACACAACACAGCAGCTCTATACACACACACACACACAACACAGCAGCTCTATACACACACACACACAACACAGCAGCTCTATACACACACACACACAACACAGCAGCTCTATACACACACACACACACAAAACACAGCAGCTCTATACACACACACACACCCTCTGTCCGCCCCCCTCCCCCCCCCCCCCTCACGTGCGCCATCCTGCACTGGCTCCGGACGGGAAGCGCGGCCCTCCTACCCCAGCCGCTCCCTTACCTCCCCGGCGCTACCACCCGCTCAGGTAAGTCACTGTGCGTCCCGCCTCAGCCTCAGGCCCACTGCGCGTCCCGCCTCAGCCTCAGGCCCACTGCGCGTCCCGCCTCAGCCTCAGGCCCACTGCGCGTCCCGCCTCAGCCTCAGGCCCACTGCGCGTCCCGCCTCAGCCTCAGGCCCACACAGGGTGCTTCCTACCGCCGCTCAGCCAGACGCCACATCGAGCGGGCACCGGGGGGGGGGGGGGGGGAGCGTGAGTCTTAGGCCCACACAGGGCGCTTCCTGCAGCCGCCTGCACGCCTCACTCAGCAGGACGGCACATCGGGGGACCAAGCGGCCGCCGGGGGGGGGAGCGCGAGTCACAGGGAACGGGGGGGGGGGGGGAGTCACGGGGAACGGGGGGGGAAATGCCCATACATAAATTATGACAATACATATGCCCACCGCTCTCCACCCCCCCCCACTCCCCTTTCCCCCCCCCCACTCCCCTTCCCCCCCCCGCTCCCCTTTCTCCCCCCCGCTCCCCTTTCTCCCCCCCCCGCTCCCCTTTCTCCCCCCCCCCCGCTCCCCTTTCTCCCCCCCCCGCTCCCCTTTCTCCCCCCCCCGCTCCCCTTTCTCCCCCCCCCCGCTCCCCTTTCTCCCCCCCCCCGCTCCCCTTTCTCCCCCCCCCCGCTCCCCTTTCTCCCCCCCCCGCTCCCCCTTCTCCCCCCCCGCTCCCCTTTCTCCCCCCCCGCTCCCCTTTCTCCCCCCCCGCTCCCCTTTCTCCTCCCCTTTCTCCCCCCCCGCTCCCCTTTCTCCCCCCCCCCCCGCTCCCCTTTCTCCCCCCCCCCCCGCTCCCCTTTCTCCCCCCCCGCTCCCCTTTCTCCCCCCCGCTCCCCTTTCTCCCCCCCCCCGCTCCCCTTTCTCCCCCCCCCCGCTCCCCTTTCTCCCCCCCGCTCCCCTTTCTCCCCCCCCCCGCTCCCCTTTCTCCCCCCCGCTCCCCTTTCTCCCCCCCCGCTCCCCTTTCTCCCCCCCCGCTCCCCTTTCTCCCCCCCCGCTCCCCTTTCTCCCCCCCCGCTCCCCTTTCTCCCCCCCCCGCTCCCCTTTCTCCCCCCCCCCGCTCCCCTTTCTCCCCCCCCCCGCTCCCCTTTCTCCCCCCCCCGCTCCCCTTTCTCCCCCCCCCGCTCCCCTTTCTCCCCCCCCCCCCCGCTCCCCTTTCTCCCCCCCCCCCCGAAACCTTTACAACAAATACTCACCTATTGTTCCACGAGTTATAAATAATACTACCTATTACGCATTTACATCCCGGGCAACGCCGGGTCTCTCAGCTAGTATATATATATATATATATATATATATATATATATATATATATATATATATATATATATATATATATATATATATAAAACCAGGTGTCCCACCAAGGAGACAAAAAACAGCACTCAGGGTATATTGCAAAAGTGTATTTGAAAAAAAGCAGGCACATATAAATCCAACGTTTCGGTCCTGTATAGGACCTTCCTCAGGGGCGTGAGGAAGGCCCTATACAGGACCGAAACGTTGGATTTATATGTGCCTGCTTTTTTTCAAATACACTTTTGCAATATACCTTGAGTGCTGTTTTTTTGTCTCCTTGGTGGGACACCTGGTTTCCTGTAATTTTTGTTGAACAAGCACTTATTTCTTTGGAGCCTTTGAAGTGCCTGCTGTTATCTATCTATATATATATATATATATATATATATATATATATATATATATATATTATATTTATATATATATATAAAATCAAAAAATAAATAGATGATATTATTTTTTTATTATTTTATGATTATTGAAGCTCGGCTAACACGGTACTTATACCTCTACACATATACCTTGAGTGCTGTTTTTTGTCTCCTTGGTGGGACACCTGGTTTCATATATATATATATATATATATATATATATATATATATATGTGTGTGTGTGTAAATATATGTATGTGTGTGTAAATATATATATGTGTGTATGTATATATATATACATATATATATATATATATATATATATATGTATATGTATATGTGTTCGTGTGTGTGTGTCATACAAGAATCTATTATTATCTAAAATCAGTAACATATGTGATCTATTATGCCATTACCAATTGGACTGTAGGACTATAAAACCATTACGACTGAGTTGTAGCATTATCCTCTGATGAAATCAGCCGTGTGCTGAAGAAACACGTAGGTACATTCTTCTCGTTGCTATTGCCACACTATCCGTCTTGACGCCGGAAGGGAAGTTGGTACGCGAACAAGGCGAGACACCGGAATTACAGAGTGGAATCACAACTGCATACTACAGATTGCCGGAGGACCACACTGCAAGGGGCGCAGCCTATCGAGTTTCCCGGTCATCGTCCAAAGTCTGGAGCTGCGGATTGACCACCGGATTGACCACCGGATTACCACGGAGCACGAGCCTGTCTCATACAACGCTTTTACCAAACGGATGTTTGTGAGTTTGTTATTTTTATCTTGTCCAGGAAATGAAATTGTTAAACCGAATTTACACATGGAGCGGGCGCTTTCTCTTCTTTTTTTTTGTTTAGGTATCTATCGAGGAGGTGGTTGTTTCCCCGAAGAGAGCTGCCAGGACTCCAGAGGATGCCCGAATTGGATCCTTTTATGATTGAGCTATAACATAGCTATTAGAGCTAAGTTTCTGGACTGTTATTGTGTTTAGGCATAGTGTTTATTATTATTTTATTACAGCTACTTTTTACTTATTAATTCTGGCCACTAATTCTCACTGCCACTATAATCTTTCTCTAGCCACAACCAAATTGCTATATCAGCTATATTATTTATTGGTTATACCAGGGGAGCTCGTGCCCCCACCCCCTCCTTTACCTTGATGCGGCGTCACGTGACCGGCAGCGGCATTTGACGAGGGTGACGTCACATGACCCCGCGGCGTAATTTAACACCGCGTTGCCATGTACACGAGTGACGCCGGCAGAGTCAAGGTAAGTAATAGCATTGCAGAGGCCTCACGCGATCCCCCGGCATTTCATTTTAATGCCTCGAGGAAGTGCGCGGGGCCTCTGCAACCGCCCGTGCGCCTCCCCCCCCCCCCGAAAAATCTCCCGCCCTCCACTTTGCGCACCTCTGGGTTATACCATATATATACACACGCACACACATATATACACACACACACACACATACATATACACACACGTGTATGTGTGTATAAAACAGACAATATATATACATATAGTATGATATATATATATAAACATACTATATGTGTATGTATGTATATGTGTATATATATATATATATTGCACGCGCACACACACATATAACGTTTTATCCAACTTTTTCATTTATCATTTGTAGAGAAAATGAACAATGTCGCCAAAAGCGCTATTTTTCAAAATGTAGCATCTCTACTAATTAGTGTAAAATGATACTTCATATAAAGCAGGTTATGGGACCCAGTATAAAATGACCTTCATGTCTCTTATCACATCCCAGTATATGGATATCTTCTATTATCACAAGCTGCTAACATGTGACAGGGCTCAGGGTCTGAGCCCAGAATGTGACATATTGAACATTCTCATTCTAAATTTCAAAAAATATTGTGTTGATTTCTGACCTGACTGCCGTGGTTACAGCTCAACCACTCTGTTCTACTGCATGTCACCACTTTCTGCCACAACCAGCTGACGGTGGATCTGCAAGGAGTTCAACGCTCATTGGCATCAAATCTGTGGCTTGGTTGACGTATCATTTCTCCAGCTTTTTATTGTATTGTTTTTAAATAGATTATATTTATTTAGTTGAATAGATTATATTTCTTAGTACAATAGATTCTATTTATTAGTTTAATAGATATTTATTTAGTTTGATACATTATATTTCTTAGTTTAATAGATCATATTTGTTAGTTAAATAGATTATATTAACTAGTATTTAAGTCTCCCCCTCAGAGCCCCATTAGATAAATATTTTAGGACCCTTGTGCATATTTCACATCTTTTCGGAGTCGCTTATTTTTTAGACCCTCGGAGCCGAAACCTAAAGGGGTCAGCTAAGAAAGTTCGGATCAAGAGGAGCCACACAGCTTAAAGACAGAACATTTCCAAGGGAGATGGAGACAATTTGGGTAAGATCTGATTAAAGGACAACCTTTGGGGAAGGAAAGGGTGATGGGGGAGTGTAAGAGGGGGGTGAGAGAGCAAGGTGGTGTGTCAGATTGGGGCAGAGCAAGAGAACGCAAAAATGATGGGGATTTGCTGCATACCAAAAAAAACAATTAGTGATACTTTTACCAGTGCCCCTTAGTCTCAGGGAAGACCGGCATTTCGTCCAATGTATACAATAAGATTGATGGAAAAGGGCACACAGATTTGAATAAAAAAAGATAATTTATTGTGCCACAGACTACAATGTTTTGGCTGCTGGCCTTTCTTTGCTGGATTTAGTGGGTTTAGCCACTTTACCTGAAAAAGACCAGCAGGCCGAAATGTTGTAGTCTATGGCAGTGCAAGAGAAAACAGGTTGGGGGGGGGGGTGGGTTGGGTTCTCGCAAGGTCGCCGACCCATGGGTGAGGGTCCCCGGTGGAAACTAGTCCTGGACCCCGGGAAAGCTGTCTGTGGCCCATACAAGCTGAGTAACATGTAGAAAGGACACATGTATGTTCAGAATGAGTTAGCATGGTATTTTGAGAGGCATCATAGCAGGTCAGTGCAAGTCAGGGCAGAGCACTGCAAGGTCAGTCAATATGAGTATGAGGAAGGGTCCGATGGAGGAGTTGGAGGGTCCCAGAATATCTCTTAAAGCAGGGGTGTGCAAATCGAGGGGCGCGACATTTTCTTGGGAGGAGGGGCTCGGCGCTTACAGTGGCCCCTCGCTCTTCCCCACAGCATTTAAATTAAATGCCGGAAATCGCGCGCAAGTCCTCTGTAAGTTCCCTTTCCTTGTCTCCGGCGGCTTCTGGCGACAGCAACGTGGCGTCACATGATGTGGCATTGCCATAGCAACGTGATATCACATGACGTCGTTACATCAGAACGTCGGAGACAAGGTGGGGAGGGGGAGGGGGGAGCAGGGAAAAAGGTTGCGCAACCCTGTCTTAAAGCATTGTCTTGCATACAGATCAGAGGCCAAGAATGGATATGGATATCCGATGTGAAGCCGGAAATAAGACAGAAAAGACCGTTTCGGGAGAAGAAGGTGAGTGATGAAATAGCCGTCACTGTGTAACTCTTCCAATTACCTGCAACTTCATGCAGAGAAATAGCAACGCTTGTTTTTAACGTGTTAAGCGCCTAATGGGGAATTCAACTGCTGAGAGGTTAAGGGAGTTACTCACCAAACTCAGCGACGTTTCTGTGTCTCTGTGATAACTCCCCTAGGACATGCCTGAAAACCAGAGGTTACTCAATGTATTTTTGATAAATAGAAATATGACCTTCTGGGGAGGGGTACATAATGGGTACTGGGCCTGGTGAGGTGGGTATAACGGGTACTGGGCCTGGTGAGGTGGGTATAACAGGTACTGGGCCTGGGGAGGGGTGTATAACAGGGTACTGGGCCTTGGGAGGGGTGTATAACAGGGTACTGGGCCTGGGGAGGGGTGTATAACAGGGTACTGGGCCTGGGGAGGGGCGTATAACAGGGTACTGGGCCTTGGGAGGGGTGTATAACAGGGTACTGGGCCTTGGGAGGGTTGTATAACTGGGTACTGGGCCTGGGGAGGTGGGTATAACGGGTATTTGCCCTGTGGAGGGCGGTATAACGTGGTATTGCGGAGGGGGTATAAGGGGGTATGGCACAGGAGCTCTTGCGATACAGAGTATCACTGTCCCTGGTTACAAACACTTCATGTCTCCTGCAGGTCAGGACACGCACGAAGGTGGTGCCCTTTGTGCCACCAGACGACGAGGCGGGCTACGAGGCGGACGACGAGGCATACGAAAAAGCGGGCGTCAAGTGGAACAATGAGGTGGGCTACAAGGCGGCCGAGGAGGCAGACGTGGTGTACGATGACCAAGGAGCATACGACAGGTGTGGCCGGATCTGCTGCTTCACCTTTTTTAGGCGGAGGAGAAGACCCCAGGAGCAGGTAGGAGAATACGAGAGGTGCGGACAGATCTGCTGCTTCACCTTTTTTAGGCGGAGAAGAAGCCGGGAGCAGGTAGCAGAGGAGCCAGGGCGTAGATACAGGGGTATTCTAGGGGCCCTGAGAAGTTGGTTTGACCGCAGGAGAGGCAGATAAGATCAGGAAGGCTGCGGGAGGGGCAGGTACTAGAGGGAGATAGGGATATTGGGCGTGAGAGGGTGAGAGAGAACAAGGAGCAGGGCCGGAGCACGGGTTTCATGCGCCCGAGGCGAAACTTAAAATTTGTGCCCCAGTTGTATAAAAAATAACAAGATAAATAAAATAATAAAATAAACAGTGGCGTAGCTATCGGGACTGCAGGGGGTGCGACCGCACCCCAGCGCGACGCAAAATAAAAACAAAAGGGCGCCAAAATACTGGATAAAAAAAAAGAATAATAATTTTAAAAAAAAGATAAATAAATTAGAAATAATAAGAAAAAAAATAATAATGATTATTAATGCGCCCCTAGGACCTTTGCGCGCTAGGCGACCGCCTAATGGCCGGCCGGCCCTGCGAGGTATGCGGGAGGAAAAGGGGTGAATGGGATAGATATGCAGGGGGATGGGGGAGCAGGTGAGTTATACACAGGGGCACAAGGGCCCCATCACCCACATCTCTATATACTGAGTGTGCCCCTGTGTATAACAACGCTGATCTGTGCTGCTCCATCTGATCTCACTGCGCAGTGATCCAGGGACCCTCCGATCGCCATTTAATGGGGTCAGGAAGGAATTTTTTTCCCCCATTGCACAGCAGGGGTTATGTTTCGCCTTCCTCTGGATCACAGCAACAAATTGCCCTTTGTGCATGAATTATCAGTGAGATCTTTATACACCCTGCATTGGTCTTCACTCCTTTGCTGCCGGAGGGGCCTGCAGTGCATTGCTCTGCGTGTTACTATATTGCTCTGCAATGTGCTGCAGGCCCCTACCAGCAAAGAGATTCATTATTTCAATAAAATACTCTCTTTAATCCAACCTATGTGTAGTGTCTTTTCTATCCGTTGTATCTATTGCTAACAGCTCAGTGATTCTTCCCCAGGTCATTGCACTAGTGTCACGCTGCCAAGCCGGGTGTGAGGGAGATTTATAGGGTCACATATACACTTCTGCCAAAACACGAGTGCAAACAGGAAGCCCCTCTGATCTCATATCTTTTATTACACAAAACGGTATCTAAAAAGGTAAAAAGAACATACATGGGATTCTGCTACAAATATCTCTCTAATTACAAACCAATTAGCAAATCATTCAGATTAGAGTCGAGCGAAAAGAAAGGGTTAAGTATGTCATGTACAGTATATGCAGTGCAGGCTGTTCTGCGCATTACATGCAGGGGACAACGTTTAGGGGATATAAGTAATGCTGATCTCAGAGCTGACCGGCTGACCTGCTCTTCTGGCTGACCGGAGGACCTGCTCTTCTGGCTGACCGGCTTCCCTTCTTCCAGCTAACTGACCTGAATTGTGGCCCCTGTATCTCCCAATTAAACGTTTTATTGGCATATTCTTGTTTGACTCGTTCTATACAGACATTTTCTATATATTCATTGTGGGATTTGATAACATCTGTAAGATCTCTCAGAATATCACATTCTGTACGTTTGTGCTGAATATTTTTCCATTCTCAATTTACTTAATATTAGTTTTTGGCTTCAATTATTTATATCGAGCCCAAAATACCTTTATACAGGATGCTGTTCCCTTTATCCCACAAATGCTGCTTCATTAAAGCCCGTGGGTGGCACTTAATGCATTCTCAGACTTTTAGGCAACATCCCTAATTTCCAAACGTGGGATAAAATCTGTGCATATTTAAATGGTTAATTTTTCCATTTTTCCATTGTGACAAAATATCAATTTTCTCACTCAGACTACTAAATCCCTCCCCAAAAATATCCGTTTCACATAAAAGTGTGTGCGCGTCTCCTTCCGCCTAACTGGCACGTCGTCCTTACGGGCGCCACTCCTTGCAACTCCACGCTGCCCTCCAGTGGTAAAAGAAATAAGATACATTTACTGTACTCGTCTGGCAGCTGCTCCCGTATAAGGTGGGTAACTCTGTATTAGGGGTCTTGGTAGAGTATATTTTATACTTATGTCGGATAGATGAGAAAATAATATTCCTAACAGGTTATTGTGAGAGGCCTTGGATCTGATCCTATATGCACGCAGCCCTCGCCTCTCTGACCTTGAACACATACTTCAATCTGATTTTTTGAGACTTGAAACTGGATTTCCCAAAACAAACTGATTTTAAACACTGACAAGACTGTAACAATGGTATTTGGGACCAGAGCTAAATTGCTAAAGCTGCCAATGACAGAGCTTCAGATAAAAACCAGCTCTAATACCATCCTAGCCCCTGTTGCTTGTTTGAAATATCTGGGCATATAGTTCAACTCCCATTTAACATTTGGGATGCACATTGATACCCTGACATCCAAATCCTATGCCAAACTAGGTGTACTTTACAGGAACAAATCCTCCCTAAGGCCCTCATGCAGTAAGCAGCGATAAGCCACTTATCACCAGTTTATAGCCAAAAAAGCCTACAGCGATTCAGAAAGCCCAGAGAAGCTGGCGATTAGAGCAAAAATAACCGGGGTTTTTTTGCCGGAAAATAAATAAATAAATAAAATCGGCAGACGCGCGGTGATAAGCCACTTTTCAGCACTGATCGCCAGTTTTTCAAACACGCTCAATTCTATAAGCCCTGATCAGCTTATTGCGGCTGATCGCCACTTTAAAATTGCTGTTTCTTCTCCAAATTGTCCCGCCACAAAAGTTGGCAAGAAGGTGGGGTGAAGCTGCGATGAAAATAACATGCATGTGTCCCAGAGCTGATATCCATTAATATCAGCACCAGAGACCCCCGGCATGAATCCGATGCATAAAAAATGCATTTACAGGCAACTTCATTACCGCCAAGGCAATGAAGGGGTTATACACCCGTGCCAGGCTTATTGTGGGTAGCGGGGGTGGGTGAAGGTGGTATTTGGCCCTGGGTGGGTGTTTAGGCCTTGCCAGGGGGTTGCAGGATGACTTAACCTCTTCTTTAACTTCGTGGTTAATACCGCTAAGGTAATGAAGGGGTTAACCCCTCCCGCTACCCCCCCCCCACCCGGTAGGCCTAAACACCCATCCTTGGGGCCAATACCCCGTTCATCCACCCCCACTACCCACAATAAACAAAAATACACATAACAGCACCACTAGCCACCTCCTAGGTCCCTAATAAACCATTACAATATTCATAAAACCATTATTTTGTTTACACCCAGGATTATTACATGGGATTAGGGCTATGTTATTCAGTGAGGGGTTGTATGTTTGTATTCGTAGGGACAGGCAAGGCCGGAGTCAGATGGGTTTCTCCTGCCTCTGTCCTCCCTGTCTCCTGACCCTTCCTGTAGCCGGACAAAGAAGAAGAAGCAGGCACACGGTCTTACTCAAAGGAGGTTTAATATGCCATAAAGTCCAACGTTTCGGCAGTCTAATACTGCCTTTCTCAAGGTGAAGGCTACCAAACACAAGAAAACAGTCACAATATATACCACCCCCCTGATACTCTCCCCGCTCTGCCACATAACCAGGATGTTGACGCCCCCTAGTGACGTCAGAGCTACCATATGGCGCCCCCTAGTGATGTCAGAGCTACCATATGGCGCCCCCTAGTGACGTCAGACGTCTAGGTCTAAATCCCTGGCAATACAGCATAGAGCTGTCTTGGAGGAATGCAGCCACAGCCACACCTCTCCCCAGACTGAACACTCCCCCATGATGACGTCAGCGTGACCCGCCCGTCGGGGGGAAGGGGGGGGTGTGCACCAATCAAGACTGTACTCACAGGGCTGGACAAAGATGTATCCGTCGCCATGGGATCAGTGTCAGAGCAGGGAGGAGTGACACTCCTATAAATCACCCTGAAAGTGTAAATAAACCACACACCAAAATATTCATAAAGCATATGTGCACAAAACTAATACAGCAATATACTATTAAAAACATGTGACTGTATACTGCTGATGACATCAGTATAATCCTGCAAAGTTACCGTGAAATGCCACATAAGAATATGCAGTACATCAGTATTTAGAATATACTAGTGTGTATACCTAGTCAGAAATGGGTACACACAGCCAGGGGGTGGGGGGGGAGGGAGGGAAGGGAAAAAAACCACACAAAAAGGATAATTTTCCCAATAGGTAAGTGCAGAGTCCATGGATGGTGCAAGATCAAATATGCCTGTAGAAAGACAAAAAATTACCTTCTATTAAGGAAGCATTTTAAATTCTGTTGCTCATTAAGACCCATACCGTTGCTGGTATTTAAAGCATGTATCCAGAATGCTTCACGTCTCAATAAGAAAGTCTCCCTATCTGGAGTGAGAAAATGTGAAAAGATATAGTGCGCTACTACAATCAATAAAAGTGAGGTGATATAGTGATGTACAAAAAGAGGTGACCTTTAAACACGTAGAGTATATGGAACGTCTGCAGCTGTGGCACCAGGGATGGCTCAAATACCCCCTAATAGCAAACAGAAATACAAAAAAACACAGCGCACAACGCTCATAGTGCATTAAAAATTATATTAGTAACCACAAAATAAAGGTGAGTATTAAGCGTACATTTAGATAGAAAAAACAATCATTTCAGGGTTAATGTTACCCAAGCACCAACGGACGCCAATAGAGATGTCGTGGCTCTCTCCTTCTCAATCCCTCAGCCTCGGGGGTAGGGCCTGGGTGGTCTTCCAATCGGTTAGCTGTTAGTACAGCCCTCAGCCTCAAGGTAGTACTTAGGAGGTCTCCAGTTCAGCTGAACAGCAGTACAGCCAATTCGCCGTGCCAAGCAATAATGTCTTTCACTGTTCCAGTCTCTGTAGCAGCGGAGCACACGCTGTGGGGCGTCTATTTTTAATTTTTATGATTCTCCCGCTTTGGGGGGTGACTGAATTGACTACCGGTAGTCAGACTGTTACAGACCGAGCAGCTCATGCATCTAAAGTTACCCGGTCTGCCACCCTCCAGAAAATGAGGAGTTCTGTACAGTAGTTACCCTCATTATCTGCATGTATCAGGCTATCCGCCAGATTCCTCCCTCTTTTGAATGCCACCATTGGTGGTACACAGCAACTTTCAGATAATATATCATCATTTTGCCGAATATGCCAGTGTTTAAGACTGGTAGATTTAATAAAACCACCAGCTTGACTGTAAGTAGTAAGCAGGAAGGAAAAGACTTGGATCACAACTATGAAAAAACGAGAACTGGAGGCTAATAGAAAAAATAACAAATTATTTATTGGGACATAACTAATTAAAAAGAGAAACCTCTCGCATGGTGCGCTTTATCAAAGAGTAGTTTCACTGGTCTTAATCAAACTCTTATATGGTTTACACCCTCAAAAGCACCGCCCACCTGTGTCCAGGTAAACACAAACCCCCAGGACACAAATTCCCTGTGAAATGAAACACAGGAAAGGGGCGTAATGCTCAGAGGGAAGAGATCCACATAGAGGGAATAAACAGGTAAAAAATTAATAAAAAAGACCAATCACATACAAAAGAAATATCAATAACACATATATATCAACTGTGGAAACATAAACATACACATGTCCAAATCTATAGTGAATATTCAATGTATATTTAACCCATTGATTTGTTAATTTTAATATCATAAGATGGCATATGAATGGTATATCATCAAACTCCTAGACACAATAGATATGGTTTAAAGGACATATGTAAAACACAATATTATTCTAGAAAAAAGTAAATATATAGTTAGAAAAAGGAAAACAAATAATAAATAATAAAGAAGAATAGATGCCAAAAGAAAATGTAGGACAATTGAATTCATTAATAAATATATATCTTATTTGATCACTAGAAAGCAGAAAAAAATGACAATAATAAATAACTTAATAAACAGACAATCATTATTATCATCGTGAGACGGAAGCATAGCAAGAATACTCATACAAAATGTTCATGAAAAATGTTTTAGATTTAAAATTTGTCCCTGAAGAAGCTCCTTTGCTGGAGGGAAACGCGCGTTGGACGCGCAATGTTGTCAGTCTCCTACTTGGAGCTGTTTTAATGTAGTGTCAGCAGTCTCCTGGCTCTAACTGTGTTGATCCCATTAGTTAGTTATTTATTTAATCCTTTAATTTTATAGTGAGTGTGCCTGCTTTCCTTGCACAGCACTGCCGTGTCTGGCAGGTCTATGCTGCAGTGTATGTACTAAGTGAACTTAAAGTGATTTGTTACCGGCGCTAACCACACCCAATCTGTGATAAAATAGTGCACAAAATTAAAATTCAAAATAAAATGTGTCAAGGTGATCACTGATCAAATTCTCAACCTTCCAGGAATGTGTACAGATTCCTTTCAATAGTAGCTTGTCCGGGATGGGAAGGGAGCGAAGATAGCAGGGATACACCATGAAAAATAAAAAATAAATGGATACAATAGTGTAATAAGTTCTTTTCAATCTGGATAAAACATGTATGTCTTGGCTCTATAGCAATGCCTACTTACAGCAGGTCAAAAGGTAAAAAGCATTGATCTACACAGCAGGTAGAAAGGTGTCAGGATCTTCAGGAACAACAGCCCAGGTTTACAGCATAAGAAATCAGCACCTCAGCTCAGACGTCAGTAGATGTGAGTGGATCAGAGACATGCAAAAGAAAGGCAGACCATAGTGTCGATCGTGCATAAAATTTATATAAACAAACAACAAATTTTAGGAATTGTACTCACATTGTGTACATAATCATAGTTCACATAAGGCTTTACTTGAGGCAAATGGAGTGCTGGTTCAGTGTGGAGCAGCTCACCGGGGATCTTCTCCTCAATGAATGCTCCTGAGGAAGTTGTCTAGTACGACGAAACGCGTAGAGCCACTTTCATTGCTGCAGCTGCTCTTTCTACTGAAGGCTTCAGAGTTGCTGAGTTCCCCCACCGTTTGCCTCCAAGACCGGATGCCGTCACCCCAACAGCGGATGTGACGTCAGACGCCATCTCCCACCCGGTCTGTTGTGAGTCTAAGGAGAAGATCCCCGGTGAGCTGCTCCACACTGAACCAGCACTCCATTTGCCTCAAGTAAAGCCTTATGTGAACTATGATTATGTACACAATGTGAGTACAATTCCTAAAATTTGTTGTTTGTTTATATAAATTTTATGCACGATCGACACTATGGTCTGCCTTTCTTTTGCATGTCTCTGATCCACTCACATCTACTGACGTCTGAGCTGAGGTGCTGATTTCTTATGCTGTAAACCTGGGCTGTTGTTCCTGAAGATCCTGACACCTTTCTACCTGCTGTGTAGATCAATGCTTTTTACCTTTTGACCTGCTGTAAGTAGGCATTGCTATAGAGCCAAGACATACATGTTTTATCCAGATTGAAAAGAACTTATTACACTATTGTATGCATTTATTTTTTATTTTTCATGGTGTATCCCTGCTATCTTCGCTCCCTTCCCATCCCGGACAAGCAGTGTATGTACTACCATTATCACTGCATTTGCCAGCTTTATCACTCTAGCACTCTTATTTTAACACACTAAAGTCTCCATTATAGTGCGCAGTGCTGGCTGATCTAGCAAGGTAGCTGGACATTTAACCCATTGGCCACTCACTTGTGTACATCTATACACTTCCATTATTGGGTCTCACCGTTGCTCCAGAGGGGTTAACACCCTGACTCCTAGCAATCTGTGTCCTCCATATCCCACCATTATTAAGTGGTTAAATGGGATAGTATGAACTTATAACTGACGACAAGGTTGCCTGATAGCGTTGATTTAATATATTTTTAATTCACATTACACATTACTTTGGTAATATATGTTTTAAGTAAATTTATTAAAAGTTAATTTTTACACTGTTATGGTGTGCATTTAAGTGAATTCTTTTAGGGGGCACATCCATTTTGTGTTTCCCTTCACCTTTTCTAGATCCCATTCTGTATTAATTCCTGCAGGGGATAATGTATCCAAAGAATGGATCCAAAACATCTCCCGCTGGTTGAGGAGCTTTAATCTATCACCCCCTCTCATGGGCATGGGCACCAGTTCTACAGCAGAAAAATGAACATTTGATAGACCTCCTGAAGGACAGTCAGTAAAATGTTTTGAAACTGGTAACATGAAATCTTTTCTTTTAATGGAACGTATATGCTCCATGATTCTGTTTTTAACAGGGCGTATAGTGCAGCCCACGTACCCTTGGCCACAGCCACAGGTAAGAAAGTATATGACAAATTGTGAGTCACAATTAATAAAGGATGGGATCCTATAGTTCTTTTTAGAATAAATAGTCTTAATAGACTTAATTGGTTTCGCATAGCAGCAAACGCAACATTTTCCACATTTAAAAAAACCTTTTATTTTAAACAGATTTGTTAGACTTCTTAGAGTCAAACAATCTTGGAGAAAGATAGTCAGATAAGGATTTGGATTTCCTAAAAGTAATGGCTGGACCCTGGTTAACTGAACTATGTAGGTCCTTATCAAGAGTGAGGGTCCCCCAATGTTTATAAATGATAGAACGAATCTGTTCAGCCTGGCGACTAAACTGGGTGACAAATAGAGCAGACGTCACTCGATCCAATTCATGTTTCTTCTTGAACTTCACAGACGAGTTCGATAACAAATCGATCCTGTTTGTAGATTTGACACACAGATATGCTGCTTCAATATCAGTGTGATTATATTTTCTTTGAGCAAATCGAGTTTTTAATTCCTCTGCTTGATGCTCAAATAAATCGTCATTTGAACAAAGCCGTCTTAGTCGAAGGAATTCAGCCTTGGGTATACTTCGAATGATGATTTAGAATGACTGCTGTCTGCTTCCAATAAAGTATTACGTGAATGAGGCTTTCTAAAAATGTCCGTTTGAATAGTGCCTGTCGTGTCAATAAATAAAGTAATGTCTAAATAATTGATGTGATTCATGTGTTCTTCATAAGTAAATTTAAGATTTAAAGAATTAGTATTAAGTGTATGAATAAAGGCATGCAGTGATAATAAATCCCCATCCCAAATCATAATCAAATCGTCAATATACCGTTTATAGAAAATAATCTGATGACGAAAAGAATTATCAGCACCGAAAATGTGTGTGGATTCCCAAAGACCCACAAACAAATTAGCATAAGAGGGGGCAAATGACGTCCCCATAGCAGTACCCCGTGTCTGAAGATAAAATTGTGCATCAAAAGAAAAATAATTATGGGTGAGCAGAAACATAATAGAATCCAAAAGAAAGGCACGTAATGAAATGGACAATGTAGAAGCATCAAGAAAAAATTCCACTGCTCGAATCCCTTGCTCGTGATCTATGATTGAGTAAAGTGACATCACGTCCAATGTCACCCATCTAAAAGTCTTTTTCCAACTAACATTTTTTATATCTTAAAAACAAAAATAAAATAAATAACGAAAGAAAACAGAAATAGTCCTTGGCGCACTATCTGGTATATAAACCTGACAGAAAAATGAAGTCCAAAGATCTTGGTAGTGAGGATTGTTGGTCCGGAATCCAATCGTACTCAAAGTCCTCTGAGGTGGTGGAATCAGATTTGTGCGAATGATGCTTTAATGCATGCCAGACCAATATGATTGGGTTCAAAGCTGGATCTTAATGAATGTTGCAGATGTGTTTTGGGGTCAATGTCTTGGAAGGACTGGTGACCACTCCAGATGTGAAGTATTCAGAAATGTTACGTTCTTCCCTCTGAGCAATAATGACCTTCTGTATGTAGACTCTCTAATATGAGGAAAAAGCCTTAATGGACTGGTCATGCACAGCTGCATCTAAAGACTTAGTAAACAATTATTTGGAAGTCTGACAGGGAGGAGGAGTCAGACTTCCAAATAATTGTTTACTAAGTCTTTAGATGCAGCTGTGCATGACCAGTCCATTAAGGCTTTTTCCTCATATTAGAGAGTCTACATACAGAAGGTCATTATTGCTCAGAGGGAAGAACGTAACATTTCTGAATACTTCACATCTGGAGTGGTCACCAGTCCTTCCAAGACATTGACCCCAAAACACATCTGCAACATTCATTAAGATCCTGCTTTGAACCCAATCATATTGGTCTGGCATGCATTAAAGCATCATTCGCACAAATCTGATTCCACCACCTCAGAGGACTTTGAGTACGATTGGATTCCGGACCAACAATCCTCACTACCAAGATCTTTGGACTTCATTTTTCTGCAGGTTTATATACCAGATAGTGCGCCAAGGACTATTTCTGTTTTCTTTCATTGTTTGTTTTATTTTTGTTTTTAAGCTATTGTTGTACTTACCTTGTGGATAGGTTTGTGGTTTTTCAATCCTTAGGCAGCCGTCTTCTCAGTTTGTTATATTAGTCTGTAGAATTCACTAGTTTATTGTTGTATCTTTGTAAGGGAATTCCAACATTTAGAGCACTTATCCATCATTATCGTGTATTGTTAAGTTAGGCTAATAGGTTAAGCGCTTAGTATATGTTTAGTTTAATTTTTTCTATCATAACATTTTTTATAGCGGATAAAAGATCCATAGAATCTCTCAGAAAAGAAGGCAGATTTTTTACCAGTGGCTGTAAAAAACCATCAATGTACTGTAGCGTGATAACCCATCTCCCAAAGATCCAATACTGGCCACAATGGGCCGCCCAGGAGGGCGGACAAGTGACTTATGGATCTTTGGGAGATGGTGGAAGATGGGCACAATAGGTGAGGCATTGTAGAGAAACTCATATTCCTTTGTGTTAAGTACAAATAGGGCCTTTCCTTCTTCAAGAATCTCTTTCAAAAGGTGTAAAAACTCACATGTGGGATCATGTCAATTTTGTATAAGATTCAACATCCTCAAGTAATCTAAGTGCCTTTGCCTGATAATCTGAAGAAGAGGGCACCACAATGGCCCCTCCCTTATCAGCCTTTTTGATTGTAATAGACCTATCTTCCCTGAGGGCAATCATCTCCTGGAAGTCAATATCTGACAGATTCGTTTTATTTAAAGAGGGAACCCCCCGGGGTACAATACCCCTAGCCAATAACCTGAGATCCCTCTCAACCAGCTTCTCAAAGGTCTTAATATTATGATTGTTAAAAATATGAGGGCAAAAGGTTGATTTCTTCTTAAGACCTAAGTGTAATTGCCCAAAGAAGCTGAATGAGGAAGGGATCTCAGGCTCCAAATCCTGATTTTGTTCATCATAAAGATCTCTAAGATCTGATAAAGCACATTGTTCACGAAATGAATGCAAATCCAAATTCTCCATTGAAACATCAATACCATCAACATTCTCAGCTAGACCTCTATCAGTGGAATATAGTGGAACCTCTGTTGTCCCTTTTTTCTATTAAAATATTTTTTAAGAGACAATTTGCGAATTAATTTTTGGAGATCAATGATGGTATTGAATAAATTAAAATCTTGGTATGGGGCAAAATTTAAACCTCTATTTAGAACCGCAATCTGGTCATCTGTAAGAGTCTTATGTGAAATGTTGATAACATTATCCACAACTTCTCCTATGCATATTTCTTTCTTTTGCTCGATCCCCCGGATCCCCCTCCCCCCTTCTCTTCTTTGATGATCTCCTTGTCCTCTTTCGTTTTTTGACTCCTTTTGAAACAAGGAGTATGAAGGTTTATCTTCTTTCCGAGAGGGCATCATAACAGATTTTTGTGAAGAGTCGGTTTCAGGGGAGGTAGATCTAACTCGCCAATTATCATCATCATCACAAAAGGAAACGCCTAGTGAACGACTCTCATAGTCAGAACCATCTGACTCAAAACTGGAAGCGTTTCCATGGCGTTTTAGGATGGATTTATTCGGGTTCTTGGAGTCACCTTGTTTTTTATTATTCTGATATTTAGAACCAGATTTTGGTTGTGGCTTTTGTGCGTTTGTAGTGTAGCGTTGCCATATATAAACTTGCTGCTTCTCATAGTCTATCTTGTCCCTATCAAACTTTTGTTGTTTCTTAATCATTAGAGACTTTTCCATAGCACCCACGTTGCTTAAAAGTGTTTGGTCATATTTAATAAAATTCTCCATTTTTCTGCAACCTTTCAATTTATCCTGTAGGACTTTCACATTGGCTCTCACTTTCTTTTTTTTAATTTAGCTTATACTTAATGATCAATTTGATTAGCTTAAATGAGCAATGATCTAATATGGCTTTCCAGTCATTCTCAAAATCTTTATTAATAAAGCCAAAGGACGGTACCTTTTTCAAGCGTAAGCCTCACGGAATCCTTTTAACTCTAGCATAGTTCTCAAGAGTGGTAATGTCCCACCAATACCTAATGTCCTGTGATAACAGTTTTTCCAATGTAAGGAAGTGGGTAATTAAGTCAGCAGGCTCTTCACAGATGAAATTAGCACCTTCATCAAAAACTGACTCTGCCCTCCTCTGACGGTGAGTGTCTCCACAGTTAAAGGCATAGGTATCAGTAACCCCTTCCTCATCCTCCACTTCTACATAATCTTCCATAATAAAAAACACACAGGATAGGAATAGCACGAATACTCACTCCAGAGAAATAAAAAAAAATGTTCCACAGAAAGAAAAAATGTGAATAAATAGATGCCACAAAAAATAAATAAATAAATGGTTAGAAAAAAAAATAACGATAGCACTCCAGTTCTCAAATCACCAATTAAGTGATTACATACATATTCACGGGGTATAAGCCTCTTCTTATAATGTCAATAATGAAAGTCTTAATTCCAGGCTGAGCAGCCGTGGCCAAACCAGCAATATGCGAAGCAGAGGAAAAGACCTCCCAGCCCAATGTTACAATCCTGGTAGATAGCGTGTATCACGCGCATGCTGTATTAACCCCCAGCAAAATGAATCCTTAGAGGGACCAAGGGCCCATCGTGTCCAGTGTTTTCCCGTTCAATGTGATCAAGGATTCATCACAGCTACAGTGCTTATTCCTACATGGTTGGTCTCCGATGTGCTGGGGGTTAATACAGCCTGCGCGTGATACACGCTGTCTACCAGGCTTGTAGCGTCGGGCTGGGAGGTCTTTTCCTCTGCTTCGCTTATGACTGTACGTAGTGGTAAATACAAGCCTGTCCTCCTTCTTATTTTTGGTAGCACTTACCTCTTTATCCAGTGCCCGGTCTAACACAGCAGGAGGATATCCCCTAGCCAGGAATCTACTACGTAGTTCTCCAATAGCTGGTTCAATATTATCCTTCCTGCTCGTGATTTTGCAGACCCGGACTTTCTGTGAAAAAGGTAATGCATCAATAAGAGAAGGAGGATGATGGTTATCTGCCCTTAAAATGGCATTTCTGTATGTATCCTTTCTAAAAAGATCAGTATGTAACTCCCCATTAGTCTGTGTAATGAGGACATCTAAAAAAGAGAGTTGCTGTGTACCACATCATCTGAAAAACACGGTGGAGGCAGTGATGGCATGGGCATGCATGGTTTACAATGGCACTGGGTCACTAGTGGTTTTTGATGATGTGAACGAAGACAGAAGCAGCCGGATGAATTCTGAAGTGTATAGGGATATATTGTCTGCTCAGATTCAGCCAAATTCAGTGAAGTTGATTGGACGGCGCTTCACTTTACAGATGGACAATGACCCAAAACATACTGCGAAAGAAACCCAGGATGTTTTTAAGGCAAAGAAGTGAAATATTCTGCAATGGCCGAGTCAATCACCTGATCTCAACCCGATCGAGCATGCATTTCACTTGCTGAAGACAAAACTTAATGCAGAAAGACTCACGAACAAACAACAACTGAAGACAGCTGCAGTAAAGGCCTGGCAAAGCATCACAAAGGAGGAAACCCAGCGTTTGGTGATGTCCATGCGTTCCAGACTTCAGTCATTGCCTGCAAAGGATTCTCGACAAAGTATTAAAAATTAACATTTTATTTATGATTGTGTTAATTTGTCCAATTACATTTGAGCCCCTGAAATAAGGGGACTGTGTATGAAAATGGTTGCAATTCCTAAACGTTTCATACGATATTTTTGTTCAACCCCTTGAATTAAAGCTGAAAGTCTACACTTCTATTGCATCTCAGTTGTTTCATTTCAAATCCATTGTGGTGGCGTACAGAGCCAAAATTATGAAAATTCTGTCAGTGTCCAATTATTTCCGGACCTAACTGTGTGTGTGTGTGTGTGTGTGTGTGTGTGTGTGTGTATATATATATATATATATATATATATATTTTTTTTTTAATGATAGGGATGTAAAGTAGGTTTGTAAATGAAAAAAAAAATATGAAACCCTTAATACAGCTGAATCCCGTTATAACGCGGTGCTCTTGGTCCACATAATGAGCACGTTATAACCAGGATCGCGAAATGGTCGGCGCAATCAGGAAGAACGGTTCTGCGAGGACTTACCCGGCATCTGCAGCTCTCTCCACTTCATCAGGCTCCGAGGTGCTTACATACGCTCTCCCAAGCTTTCAATTTGACTGACTTTTGAGCGCAGGAGGGTCACATGACCCTTCTCTGATCAATGACAGCCCAACAGTGAATACATTTTATATAATACACATGCGGGAATTGAACCCTGATCACCCATGGACTGCACTGTGCAGTAGATGTTACGTTTGTTTATAGAGTCAGATTCATCACACCAATACTGTGGTGTAGCAGCTAGAGAATTGCACCAGCATATGAAAGATCATGGGTTCAATTCCCGCATGGTGTAGGGGTGTGTGTATATATGTGTATCAGCGTGTGTCTGTTAGCAATAATGCATTGAATATTATATAAAAATAAAACCTTGGAGATGTTTTTAAATCGGGAGCCACGCTCAGACAGCATTAAAAGCGGATTCGCGCTATAGCAGATTGCGCTATAACGGGGTTGAGCTGTACTAATATTTTGACCACAGGGTAAACGGGATGGAGTAAGCCATGCTTCTTATCTGTACCAACATTAAATACCCAAGGGTTTAAAGATTGGTACATGTCTGGAGTGTTTATATCTAGCTAGCACCAACACTGTCCTGGGTTTCCATTACTCAATGCAATATAAAAAAATGTTTTTGTTTTTTTTCAACTTTAAATTTTTATTGGAAAGTACAAATACAGCCAATGTTCCACAGCCCATTATTACATTTCCAGTTTTGTTAAACACATGTAATGACGCCTCGAAGACACATCCACTTAACACTTTACAAACAAGACCAGACGAACTTGACAAGGGGACAGGGAAAGAGGTTAGGGGGGGGGGGAGGGAGGTGGTAGGTTGCCAGGCTCTGGTGCAGTTTTTTAGATATCTCTTGTTCAACCTTTTAGGCAATAGCTAAGGGTTTTAACTGGGACAGGTTCTTCTGAGGTTTCTTTCTTTTATTTGTTTTTCCCTATTCTATGACTACATGAAGGTCTGCTAACTGTGCGTCGCTGAGTCGTGTTGTCTAATCTGCCCTTAAAGGAGAACGCACCTAGTTTAATTAGTGCAAGATTGAGGTGGCGTCCACTCCTGGGATGTCTACCTGGGTCAACCATGGATCCCAGACCTTTAGAACATTTGTGCCGGAGTCATTAACTAAACTCGTTAATTGTTCCATCCGGCAGACATGCCAAATTCTGTTTTTGATCTTAGGGATAATTGGTATCTCCTGCTGTTTCCATAATGCTGCGATCTCACATCTTGTGGCTGTAGCAAAATGCGCGATTAATTTATGCGACGCATTTGACAGACCCTGGATCCGCATGCCCAATAGGAACAGCCACGGGTCCAGGGGGATCTCCAAATCGAGAATCCGCTGAATCCAATCTCTGATTTGTTCCCAAATAGGGGCCCCCTTAGTGCAAGACCACAACATATGTCGGAGGTCAGCTGCTTCCCCACACTGTTTAGGGCAGAGAGGGGAGTAGCCTTTTACAAATTTCGCTAAGCGCGTCGGAGTGTAATACCACCTCATAAGGACTTTATATGCGTTCTCCTTTAATGTGGTGCAGATTGAGCTTTTCGCCGCCGCCTGTATAATTCTGTCCCATTCGTCGTCCTCTAAAGTCTCTCCTAGGTCTGATTCCCAGTGTCTCATGTAACTCAGTCTATTGTCAATGGGCGACTTCTGGCAGATCACTTCCCTGTACATTCTAGATGTGAGTCCCCTTGTGTCCGTATCTCTGGAACACAGCTGCTCAAAATTTGTTCGCGCCGGTCGAATTGGCGTTTTATTGTAGAAATCTCTGATCTGGAGGTACCTAAAAAATTTGTTTGGGATATTCTTAGAGGATTTAATTTGGTCAAATGTTTGTATGGTCGTTATGCCCTCCAGATCTTTTAGACGGGAGAAGCCCTTCTGAGTCCATATCAAGAAATTTTTGCTATTCAGGTCCGGAGCGAAGTCTGGGTTGCCCACTATTGGTGTCATTAATGATGTTTTGGTAGTCAAATTACATTTGAATTTCGTGGCCTCCCAAACTTATAATGAATTGACCATGGTCTGCAGCGGATTGTTCATCTTGCGTACCCCTTCTCTGGGTAGCCAGATTAAATTTCGGATTTCAATTGGTGCACAGCATCTCTTCTCCAACTCAACCCATCTCCGTAGGCTTGGGTCTGTGTGCCATTGGAAAATCTGCCCTAATTGGGCTGCTTTATAGTAGGCCTGCAAGCAAGGCACCGCTCACCCTCCGCAGGATGAATGGGACGTTTTAATATTCCTTTAGCAATTCTTGGGTTTTTCCCGTTCCAAATAAATTTTATAATTTTTGACTGGAGGGAGAGGATGTCCGCCTGCACCAAAGGGATAGGGAGACTCTGGAAAAGATATAGCATCTTTGGGAGGAGATTCATTTTCACGCTATGTATCCTCCCAATCCATGAGATGCTCCCCTTCATCCAGGTTCGGAGATCCTCCCCCAGCGTCTTTATGATCTTGGGGAAATTTGCTTTATATAAAGTTTTGTACTCCCTTGTGAGATAAACCCCTAAATATTTGATAGCGGAGGGTTGCCATTTGAACTGAAAATTGAGGTCAATCAGTTTTTCAACTTCTTTTGGTAGATTAATATTGAGGGCTTCTGATTTAGACTGATTGATCTTAAATCCCGAAATTTGGTTAAATTTGCCCAGTATGTTGAATACATTTGGGAGAGATGTGAGAGATTTGGCTATTGTGAGAATGACATCGTCCGCATATAGAGCGGCTTTGTGCATTTGGTCTCCCACAGGGATACCAGAGATATCTGGGTTATTTCTGATGTGTGCCGCCAAAGGCTCTATACATAAGGCGAACAGTAGTGGCGACAGCGGGCATCCTTGACGTGTTCCGCTTTTGATTTCAAACTGTTCTGAGGGGAAACCTTGATATCTCACTCTTGCTGTTGGGTTTTTATACAACGCCAGGATGGCCTGCAGGAGGCGTCCCTCAAAGCCAAATGCTCTCAGTGTTTCCGATAGGTAGGGCCAATCTATTCTATCGAAGGCTTTTTCAGCGTCCAGACTTAACACCATGGAGTGAATTTTTTCTTTTTGGGCCAGATCAATTTGGTCAATAATTCTCCTGGTGTTATCTGCCGCTTGTCTACCTCCGATAAACCCTACTTGATCCGTGTGAATTAACCCGGGAAGAACACTACCCACCCTGTTGGCTATAAGTTTAGAGTATATTTTGAGGTCCAAGTTAATCAGTGAAATGGGCCGGTAGCTCTTACAGTCTGCCGGGTCCTTTCCGGGTTTATGGATCACCGATATTGAGGCTTGGAGCATTTGTGCTGGGAATGAGGCCCCTGCTAAGATTTCATTGAATAACTTTAACATGTGGGGGGCTAGAATTTTTAAATATTTATTGTAATATAAGTTCGAAAAGCCATCTGGCCCTGGGGCTTTAGCCGGTTTTAGTGCTTTGATGACCCCAGAGAGTTCCTCCATCGTGAAGTCCGACTGGAGTGCCTCCCTTTCGCATCTCTTCAAAATGGGTAAATGTGCCTCTATTAAGAAGGTCCGTAAATCCTCCTTTGTTTTCGGATTATGGGTTACCTTATCTCCATTGTATAATATTTCGTAATACTTTTTGAATTCCTCTGCTATGTTCGCTGGGATGGAGGTAAGGTCCCCATCTTGGTTTCGAATTGCGTGAATGTGATAGTTTGGAAGCTTGTTTTTTTAGCTTATTGGCAAGTAGTGTGTCAGGCTTGTTAGCTTTTTCATAAAATTTCCGCTTGGACCAGGTCAATTCCTTCTCGGCCTGGGCGGAGAGGAGGAGGTTAAGACTAGTTTTAGTGGCTAGTATTTGAGTTAACGTATGGGCATTCTTATTTTTTTGTGGAGGGAGGAAAGCTCTGCTAGCTGTTCCTCTAGCTTCAAAATTTTTCCCTCCCGTTCTCTTTTCCGTTTAGCGGCCAGATTCATAATGACCCCCCTGAGGGTAGCCTTATGGGCCTCCCACAGTCTGGAGTGCGTAGCCACACTCCCCTCATTCTCCTCGAAGTATTGTGTGAGCTTTTCCCCAATTTCCACCTGTAGGGCTGGGATTTTCAGCAAGATTTCGTTTAGTTTCCAGTTCGCTCTAGGTCTGTCTAGTGGGATTAGTGTGCACCGCAGCTCTATAGATGCATGGTCTGACCATGAAATATCATGGATCTCGGTGCGAGAGACCCCAGGGACCATTCTGTTGGATACAAGGAAGTAATCTATCCTGCTATATGTGTCATGTGGGTGTGAGTAGAAGGTGTATTCTCTCAGTCTCTGGTGTTGTTCCCTCCAGATGTCGAGTAGTTGGCAGTCACGTAACCCTTTTTTAATTGTTAGTATGTCAGATCTGTGTGTAATATTAGTGGATGAACATCTGTCAAGGTCCTCCCGTAGTGCCCTGTTCAAGTCTCCAGCGACAATGATATTACCTCTGGCCACTTTGTTGAGTTTCCCAAAGAAGGTAGAGAAAAAAACGGGGGCCGTCTCATTAGGGGCATATATTGTTGCTAGAGTAATTGGGAACCCTTGGATTGCACCTCTTACTATGAGGAATCTGCCCTCTTTATCTTTGAAAGTCCTATCGGGTACGAACGGTATTCTTTTATGAATTAGTATGGCCACCCCTTTTTTTTTGACTTTCGCGGAAGACAAAAAGTGTGTCGGGTAGTCCTTATCCAGGAATTTGGGGTAGTTGTCTTGAGAGAAGTGTGTTTCTTGCAGAAACAGAATTTCTGCCCCTTTACGCTTATAATCTCGGAAGGCGATTCTGCGTTTAACCGGGCTGTTAAACCCCTTAATGTTATGTGATACTAGCCTGAGTTCCTTACTCATTTAAAAGTATGAGATGACTTTGCTGCCGATATCTGTTCTTGATTGATGCACCTGGACCACAATCCCGACCTCCTCTTCTTCTCGAACTGCAATACCTCACTTCACCACCTACAGCAATACACAAGGGGGAGCACACAAGAGGGTACACCTGGGGGGACACAACAAACACTAGACAAGACAAAAGACAGTAGAATTCTATCACCGCCTTTGGGAAGCTGGACTCCTCTCCAACCGTCCGGAGGAAACGTGGGATGAAGTTCATTCACCCACCGCGTCCAGTCCCAAAGGACTTCACTAGGGCCCAGGAGATCCACCCTCCTCCCCCCTAGTGCGTGGCCCATGCGGATTTTTGAAGCAGGTCACTCCCCCCCACTCCTGCCTCGCTCTTCCTGAGCTTGAATTAATAAAACCTAACATATACTATGCATAACCAGAGTCTGTCCCGGCTTTGTTCACCCCTGTAGTGTATCAGGCTAATCCCTCGGTGTCATGGCCTCAGCAACCTGTGTTTCTTTGCTTCTCCTCCAGTTCTCGTCCCCCTACTTGAGGTCTGGTCCCCGGCCACGGTGAAGCTGTCACCAAATAAAGAAACTCACCCCCGAGTGAAAGAGCGGTGATCCCCGACACCCCAACTACAGATGTCCAGTGATCAAGCAACCTGCGCTGAAACTGAATCCCTGGTGAGAAAATTTGCGGCCTACCTTTCTGATGATGGCGGCCCCCGACACAAGATGGCGAAGCAGCTCTAGAAGGCGGGAATCCACAGTAGCAGGAAGAGAGCGGTGAGCGGGAAACAGGAGCGGGCGCACGCACCTCCGCACTGGTGAGAGACGTCTTCCAAAATGGCCGCCCCCCGGATACGCATCACAGCTGTGCCCCGGAAGGAGCGGCGCCATCTTGGAGGTGGCGCGGAACCAGCTCCCACCGGCGCGACCAGATGACGTCACCAGCAAGACCAAGGACAGCCGTAAGCCCATCAAGGCGTCCAGAATGCGCCGGATGACCCGCGCAGGCCTGGATTAGTCATCTCACCGGCCCGACGCGGGCTTTTTGAATTTTGAGTCTGGGAAGAATAGAAAGACATACAGGAAGGGAATTAGTATAGCGCCGTAGCGGCAGAACCATTAAGCGAGTAAGGGCAGGGTGAGTGATAGAGAGGGAGTTAGTAAGAGGATAAAAGCAAGTAGATGAGAGGAAATAAGCCGAAGTGGAGACATTTAAGGAGACAATACTATAAGAAGGAGTAAGGAAGTAGACTTGAATTTAAAGTGGGGTAGGGATGCAGCAAGTAGTAAGGAAGTGGTAGAGGGGAGAGCAAGGAGGAGAGGAAGTAGGGAGCTAGAAAGAAAGAAGAATAAATGTGGAGAAGTGAGGAAATCAGAAAGCTATAGAAATGTGCAAGTTAGATAGTGGGAGTGGTGACTGGAAGTGGAGTGAAGGGGGACGTGAAGTAGGACTTGGTAGGTTAGGTATCAAAGGAGGTAGAGAAGTGTTAGTAGGTTGGTGAAGACAGGTTGAGTGGGAAAGGAGAAGGGAAGTAAGGAGCAGGGCGACACAAGGTTTAGATAGACAGATGCGATCGCTGGGGAAGGTTGAAATCAAAAAAATGTTTTAAAGCACTTTACTACATTTGTGAAGTAAGGCTTTAACCGATAATAAACAATACAGACCGGCGCCAATTAGTCCAAGGTGATACTAATGTCCAGCACTGAAAGAGTCTCAGAATAGTAGATAGCTGCAGTAGTATCTTCACAGCTTGTCTTCAATGATTGGACTCCATATGTATGTGCATGGGAGAAAAAATAGACAAAGAAAACATATCATAGTGCAGTATGCAAACAACCAAACATGCAGGACAAACAGGACAAGACAAACACTACATAAAACAGGCAAGGCTGACTAATCCTACAATAAAGTATTTATTAACACAATTAAAATGAAAATGATGAGGTAGCACACGTGGGATCCGGTGGGTAAAAACCGGAATCCTACTTACAGTACTGCCACAGGACATAAGCAGGGGTGTAAGGATAGATGGTAACCGGCAGCAGCTCCGTTTTTTCAGTCCTCAGACCTCCAGGGATCTCTCTCTCTCCGTGACCAGAAGCACGTCACACCACGCGGCTTGACGGATCTCGTGGAGCTCCTGGTGCTGTCTGTCAAGCTCAATCCGGAAATCCGCTGCTAGGAGGCAGGTGCAATCGCCGAATTTCCTTTCACTTGGCTGCAAGGCTCCCGCAGTCACTACCAGTCCTCTGCCACACTCAAAATGCAAATCTGCCCAACGCGTTTCGTGCGCATGCGCACTTCTTCAGGGGGTGAGCCTGTTTTATGTAGTGTTTGTCTTGTCCTGTTTGTCCTGCATGTTTGGTTGTTTGCATACTGCACTATGATATGTTTTCTTTGTCTATTTTTTCTCCCATGCACATACATATGGAGTCCAATCATTGAAGACAAGCTGTGAAGATACTACTGCAGCTATCTACTATTCTGAGACTCTTTCAGTGCTGGACATTAGTATCACCTTGGACTAATTGGCGCCGGTCTGTATTGTTTATTATTTGTCTTGTTTTTCCAACCTGTCTTGGAGTTGGTATCACCTGGCAGCCTAAGTTTATTATTATATATTTATATTTTATTGTGTGCACTATCACATTATAACATTATTGTCACTGCACAAGATTTTTTAGCGCTATATACACCCATTTTTTTCTTGTTAAGGCTTTAACCGAACATGAAAATCAGTATTCTGAAGGAGCAAGTCACACGCTTTTTATAAAAAAAATAAATTTAAAACAGGATTGAAGCAGAGGGTCTCCCCAAGCTGAACCGCATTCATTTCAACTCTGGGACCCCCCCATTTCGATAATACTTCCCTCCAAAGGGGGTGCCAGGCTATACGATAAAGGGGGTAACCAGGCTATACAATAAAGGTTACCACTGGAACGGTGAGCCCCTGGCAGCTACCTGGCACCATAAGCCAGGGGCCAGGCATTATAACATGTGAAAGTTAAAGTGTCCCCTGCCTTTCCACTTTTCATAGAAAAATGGAAAAAATGTGTGGTGCTCTGAAAAAAAGCCTCAAAATATGTAGTACAAAAATTGTAACGTTCAATAAATGTATATAATGATAACGGAAATGAAAACCCCCTGGATAATGGATAAGGGATAGCCAATCCATAGGACACAGAACAATCATGTATTAATCACTGCTCCATTGTAATCTGACTAGTGGGCTAGGGCCCCCACGAGCACTGTAGTAAGGGGCCACACAATAAAGTGTCCCAGCATATACACTGGCGACACATTTAATTGCACTGCGGCCAGATCCGCAAGCCGGGAGATTTCCCGGCTTGCTAGTGGCCGCCCCTCGGCGTGCCGCGCGTCATAGACGCGCGGTCACGCGTCTTCGGGAGCGTGCGCCCCCTGCACGCACGTCCAGGGGCTCCCCGAGGGAGCCCTGGTGTCCCGCGATCGCGGGACAGCGGCAGGGGGTTCCGGGGGACCCGGCAGCGGGAGGGAGAGCGCCCCGATCGGAGGGCGCTCTTCCGCTGCTTCGGCGCGCGCCCGTCACACTCGGGCGCGCGCCAGGCTACTGCTGCGGCACAGAACGGGCAAATGCTCGAATAAACTGTGCCGCAGCAGTAATGTCAGAATGGAGAATGTGCTTGTGATAAAATAACTCACAGTTAGAGTTGGTAATGTCCTTTTGGCTGTGCAGGTTTCTTCTTTCACAGTAGGGGGCGTGCTTCCGTTTTTTCTGGATGACTTGACACGAAGCAAAAGGAAAAAGCAGGCACTAATACTCAGGAAAGTAAAAAAAGGTTGAATGAAATCCAGGAGAGCGTGTGCCCATAAAAAAAGACTATTTTAATGGAAACCACAAAAAAATACAGCTACATTACGGGGTATACAGACCCCCACCAACGCGTTTCGAGCCGCGTTGGTGGGGGTCTGTGTATTCAAATACTTTCTAGGCAAGCTACCCACCTATCTGAACAAGCTCCTCACCCCTACCACGTCAGCACTTATCATCTGAGATCAGACTCCAACAGACTGCTCATGGTCCTAAGGTTCAACAAAGTATCCGGACGCTCCTCCTCATAGGCCTTCATTATACCACCGGCGGCGGGACACGCGCGCTACCTCCGTGCGATGCGCTGCCCGAAACTTGCACTGCAGGCAGGAGGCATCGGGAGGCGAGGCCATGATGTCACGTGAGTGGTTCACTCTCATTGGCTGAACCACTCACATGACGCGGCCATCGCTCCAGAAAATAAAATTCTTGGATCTGTTCGAAAATTTGCGCACTTGGTCACCCATTCTTAGCGTGCGCTCATAGGAAAACTTTTATTTGTTTTGGTGGTGCACAACGTTCTGCGCTCCGCCGCTTCGGGTATAATCACGGCCTTACCGTGCACCCCAAAACTGGAACAACCTACCAGAGACTCTTGCAGATGCCACCAGTCTAAGTTCTTTCAAAACTAAGGCTGTCTCACATTTTAATCTGGTCTGTAACGGTTACATGCGCCTATAATATATATATTATCTCTAACTGTGCATGCAATGTCTTGTATATAATGTATACCCTGTTCACTTAATGTAACTATGGATTTGTAACCATGTATCTGTCATCATAACTCTGTGCCCAGGACATACATTGAGAGTTACCTCTCATTTTCAAGTATTGCTTCCTTCCTGGTAAAACATTTTATAAATAAATAAAATATCCGAGGCCTAAGGAGCGAACACATGATTAGGAAATGCAGGAGGGGGGCGCAGGACCCTCCAGGACTGAATGGGTGAAAATCCCTCAGCTGCCCCAGGGACATCAACTTTAGGATTTCCTGTACAAGTGTACAGGCATACCCCGGTTTAAGGACACTCGCGAGTAAGGACATATCACCCAATAGGCAAACGGCAGCTCGCGCATGCGCCTGTCAGCACGTCCTGAACAGCAATACCGGCTCCCTACCTGTACCGAAGCTGTGCGCAAGCGGGGAGACTGTAGAGACTGTTACACATGTGTTATTTACATCAGTTATGCGCGTATATGAGGATTGCAGTACAGTACATGCATCGATAAGTGGGGAAAAGGGAGTGCTTCACTTTAAGTACATTTTCACTTTACATACATGCTCCGGTCCCATTGTGTACGTGAATGCGGGGTATGCCTGTACCACCTGATAAGATTACACAAATAATGCAATAAATTGCACCCATTTAAGAAATATAGCGCTGTGCCATTTGTTTAAATAGAGCTGCGTTAACGTTCTGCCACCGTTAACCTGCGTTAATAGATGCGACCAAATCTGTACATCATTTTCTTTTACACTACATTAAGGTGAGACTATAATTACACGTTTATAATGTGAGGTCTATGAGCTGAAAGCGCAGCTTAGTGCAGGGGTGAGCAAACTTTTTATGCCGAGCCCCCCTTTTCATCCATAAAATTTCTCGGGCCCCCCCTGCCTGACGTAATCAAAATCACATGAAAAAAACAAAAAACCTTTATTAAACGGTATACAATATAAATCCAAATATGTCTATAAATACTTACATATTTCAACAGCTCGCGCTTGCAAAATTAGGCTGCGTCCACGCTGCCGCTGAGAGCGGTGACATCACCAACTCTCCAAGCATGAGCGCAGGGTGTCCTGCATCATTTTGCAAGCGTGGATCGGGGCTATTTGTGTGTGTTTGTGTGTGTGTGTGTGTGTGTGTGTCTGTGTGTGGCTGTATGTGTGTGTGTGTGTGTGTGGCTGTGTGTGTGTGTGTGGCTGTGTGTGTGCATTGACTTCTGCTGAGCGCACTTCAAAGTCAATTTTGTTTGTCTCCCCAAGCGCCGAGCTTGGGAGAGCGTACGTGCACAAAGGCAATACTTTTGGGGGGCATTCATCCACCTCTTTGCTACCTCCCTTCCCTCTCCCCCCCTTTTGTTTCTACCTTCCCCTCCCTGCTCTTTGGCTTGCTATCCCCATTGTCATCCACACTCCTACCTACATTATTATTATTTATTATTTTTCCGTTTTCAATGTTTTCACTTTTTTTTTATTATTTCTGTACATTCATAGTGTGATTGATACAGTGGCAGCCGACCCTTTCCCTCGCAGAGGATCGCAGCGAAGCAGGTTGCCAGCGGAGGAGAGCAGGAACACAGCGCTATTGCAGGGCAGACACCGGGAGGGGCGTTTGACTTCACCGTGCTCGGGCGTGCTCCTCCCCGTACCCCCGAAGCCCCTGCGCGCGTGCGCACACACCATCACGAGGCCGCCACCTGCACTATCTTGTTCAGCCACCCGCACACATCTTCGGCTGCCCGCCCGTGCACATCTTATTGGCCGCCCATCGCGTACAGCTTTTTCGTCCTCCCGCGCAAAGCGTCTGCCGGCCCGCGCACCCAGATTTCGCCGCACGTCGCCTGCGCCCCCCTAAATCTTGCGCCTTATTGCCCCCCACCAGTTTGCGCACCACTGCAATACAACACACACTCTCTCTCTCAATCAATCACCACATACACACCACATACACACACACACAATCCCCCCCCACACACACACACACTCCCCCCCCCCCACACACACACACACACAATCCCCACACACAATCCCCACACACACACACACATACACACTCAATCCCCCCACACACACACAATCCCCCCACACACAAACACACCCCCCCCACACACAAACACACTCAATCCCCCCCCATACACAATCCCCCCCGCACACACTCAATCCCCCCCACACACACACACTCAATCCCCCCCACACAAACATACACTCAACCCCCCCCCATACACACAATCCCCCCCCACACACACACACTCTCAATTCCCCCCCCCCACACACACACACTCAATCCCCCCACGCACACACTCAATCCCCCCAATCACACTCAATCCCCCCCACACACATACACACTCAATCCCCCCCCACACACACACTCAATCCCCGCCCCCACACTCAATCCCCCCCCCACACACTCAACCCCCCCACACACACACACACTCAATCCCCCCCCCCACACACACACTCAATCCCCCCCCCACACACACACACACACTCAATCCCCCCACACACACACAATCCCCCCCCACACACACTCAACCCACCCCCCACACACACACTCAACCCCCCCCCCCCCCACACACACACTCAACCCCCCCCCCCCACACACACACTCAACCCCCCCCCCCCCCACACACACTCAACCCCCCCCCCCCACACACACTCAACCCCCCCCCCCCACCCACACACTCAACCCCCCCCACACACACACACTCAACCCCCCCCCACACACACACTCAACCCCCCCCCCACACACACACTCAACCCCCCCCACACACACTCAATCCCACCCACACACACTCAATCCCCCACCCACACACACACAATCCCCCCCCCCACACACACAAAATCCCCCCCACACACTCAATCTCCCCCCCCCAACACACACAATCCCCCCCACACACAAACACACACCCCCCCACACACAAACACACACCCCCCCACACACAAACACACTCAATCCCCCCCCACACACACACTCACTCAATCCCCCCCCCCATACCTTGTGACCTTGAGCAAGTCACGTTATCTCCCTGTGCCGCAGGCACCAAATAATAGATGTATGTGTAGGGATGTGGTAGGAGCCTCATATGTGTGTTCAGTTGGTGTTTTGACTGTTCAGGAGAGTCATGTGGAGGTCTGCGCTGATGCAATAGCTGTGAGTCTGTGCAGCTCAAGGCAGAGAAGCTCCGCTGAGGAACTACAACTCCCATGAGCTCCTGGGCAGTCACCTGACTTGAGGAGCCAATCGGAAGGCTAGAATTACGGGAGGAGGAAAGGGAAGCGTGGGGGAGAGGCTAGTCAGAGGGGATCTGGAAGGTAACGGAGGAGGGTGTATGCGTGCAGGGGGTCCGTGACCCGCCTGCATAGGCTAGCTTTACCCCGCAGGCCCTTAGGAGAAACCCCTGAGTCACAGTGTGCTGCTGTGCTGCAGGGACGGCCATAGTGCTAGCGATCAGTCACCTTACTGTGTACACAGTTAGGGACAAGCGTGCGGAGCAGGTTTGCTGGTGAGCTGCTTGGGACCAGACAGCTGCACTGCGGACATCCCAGACAAGCAAGGATTCGGCTGATCCTTTTCCAAGTATTACCGGTCACCGCCGTGACCGGAAGGTAGTAGATACGTCAAGTGCACCAACACCGGTCAACAGGCGCTGATCCCGCCTTAGGCATAACTATAGGGAGACACTAGCGAGTACACACCGCTATCGTACTATTACACGGACACGGTGTGTGGGGCACGCGGTGACGGGATAGAGACACTCATAAGAGCGTGGCTGAGCCACTATTGTACAGGACAATATTCCCTAGGGGTGTGGCCGAGCCACTGATGTTAGAAGGACATTATCCGTTAGCGGTGTTAGGGTATGATAGAGTATAAGTATAGTGTTATAAGATAAGTGTATGCATATTGGGTTATTGCCACGGTTCATATAGAGTATAAGTTTATTATTGCACATAGTAAAGTTGGTTGCACGCATTGTATCGGTGTGTTTCTTGCCCAGGGGAATCTTACATGACGGTGATCCTGGGTAAGTGGAGGCGCTGCGCTAATAAGTGTTACCCCAGGCTCCCAGCTAGCGGAGGCTCAGATCTCCTGGAGCCGCAGGTGCGCGCAGTTACCCGAAGTCGCTTAGAGTGTCAGAAAAAGGGCTACAAATGTCTTTTTTTATATAGCGCCATTAAATGTACATAGCGCTTCCCAGCAGTAATACATGTGACAATCATATAAATTACAAATAACAGGTCATGGGAATAAGTGCTTCAGACATAGATTGTAAGCTCTATGGGGTAGCGGCTCGCGCCTGCAAACATTCTATGTACAGCGCTGCATACACTGGCGGTGGAAACATTACTACTGTTTTATATCAGACCTGACTGCTGATATAAACAGGACTTTAAAATCAGTTGCGATTCATAGAAAACCAGTGTGATCTGCCTGGCTTCTATCTAGGTGACGCTAGAGGGTGAGAGGGTGAGAGGCTGGTGTTGCTGTTTAGGGGGCGGGAGAAGAAATCATGGCGCCCTCCTCCCGTGTGAGGCAGGACAGTGATAGCCACGCGCGGACCCCCCGGTTACCTGGCTGCAGGCAGGGCTTGCGGACCCCCCGGTTACCTGGCTGCAGGCAGGGCTTGCGGACCCCCCGGTTACCTGGCTGCTGGCAGGGCTTGCGGACCCCCCCGGTTACCTGGCTGCAGGCAGGGCTTGCGGACCCCCCAAATACGTGGCTGAAGGCAGGGCTTGCGGACCCCCGGTTACCTGGCTGCTGGCAGGGCTTGCGGACCCCCCGGTTACCTGGCTGCAGGCAGGTCTTGCGGACCCCCCGATTACGTGGCTGCAGGCAGGGCTTGCGGACCCCCCAGTTACGTGGCTGCAGGCAGGGCTTGCTGACCCCCCGGTTACCTGGCTGCAGGCAGGGCTTGCGGACCCCCAGTTACGTGGCTGCAGGCAGGGCTTGCGGACCCCCCGGTTACTTGGCTGCAGGCAGGGCTTGCGGACCCCCCGGTTACCTGGCTGCAGGCAGGGCTTGCGGACCCCCGGTTACCTGGCTGCAGGCAGGGCTTGCGGACCCCCCCCGGTTACCTGGCTGCAGGCAGGGCTTGCTGACCCCCCCCGGTTACCTGGCTGCAGGCAGGGCTTGCGGACCCCCCCGGTTACCTGGCTGCAGGCAGGGCTTGCGGACCCCCGGTTACCTGGCTGCAGGCAGGGCTTGCGGACCCCCCCGGTTACCTGGCTGCAGGCAGGGCTTGCTGACCCCCCTGGTTACCTGGCTGCAGGCAGGGCTTGCTGACCCCCCGGTTACCTGGCTGCAGGCAGGGCTTGCGGACCCCCCGGTTACCGGGCTGCAGGCAGGGCTTGCGGACCCCTCGGTTACCGGGCTGCAGGCAGGGCTTGCGGACCCCCCGGTTACCTGGCTGCAGGCAGGGCTTGCGGACCCCCCCGGTTACCTGGCTGCAGGCAGGGCGTGCGGACCCCCCGGTTACCTGGCTGCAGGCAGGGCTTGCCCTTGGGCACCCGGTCGGCCCCGCACACGGTGAAGGTGTGAGTGTCGTCGCTCAGCCGCACGGTGACGCCGCGCTCGGGCCGTACGTGCAGCACCCGGCCCTGCATCCACACCAGGCCCACCTCCAGCCCGCCGGCTCCTTTCTCCAGCCAGAAGGAACCGGGCCGCCGCCGCACGCATTCCCTCAGCCGCCCCGCTAACATCTTCACCGGCGGGGAGGTAACCTGGAAGCCGGGCCGCGCTGCAGGCCGATCTCCGGCGGCCGCCATGGTCGCCATGGAGACAGCAAAACTGGCGCGCCTTTCCTGACATTGACAGGGGACCAATCGCGGCTACTGTACGAGAGCAGCAACCAATCATAGGAGAGGGGGGCTGGGCTGGTGACCCTGCATTAACCCCTTCCAGGCTGTTAGTGTGACAACCCTCTATAAAGACGTGTCTCTGTGTAATAAACCAATGTCAGAACAATACATGGCGCGCCTGTGTTTGTGTTTATTAAGCAGCAGTGTCACATATTCCAACATCTTTTTATAAATGTCAGGGGTCAAGTCTGCACTATGTCTGACCCCCATACAGGGGAAAGTGGTTCTTGGGTGAGCCATACTCCAGCTAACAGTAAACAATAATAATAATGACAACAACAAATATAATAAAGTTAATCTTATACTATATTAGTGAAAGCACTGTATGTTTGCCTGCCTGGATGTCCGGTGTCCCTAGGGGAAATCTCATTGGTCCCTTGGGTCGCCCGCCCCCGCACACCTCTCATTGGCCTGAGGCGGAGTGACGGCCCACACACACACAACACAGCAGCTCTATACACACACACACACACACACACACACACACACAACACAGCAGCTCTATACACACACACACACACAACACAGCAGCTCTATACACACACACACACACACAACACAGCAGCTCTATACACACACACACACACACAACACAGCAGCTCTATACACACACACACACACACAACACAGCAGCTCTATACACACACACACACACACAACACAGCAGCTCTATACACACACACACACACAACACAGCAGCTCTATACACACACACACACACAACACAGCAGCTCTATACACACACACACACACAACACAGCAGCTCTATACACACACACACACACACAACACAGCAGCTCTATACACACACACACACACAACACAGCAGCTCTATACACACACACACAACACAGCAGCTCTATACACACACACACACACACACACAACACAGCAGCTCTATACACACACACACACACACACACACAACACAGCAGCTCTATACACACACACACACACACACAACACAGCAGCTCTATACACACACACACACACACACACACACACACACACAACACAGCAGCTCTATACACACACACACACACACACACACAACACAGCAGCTCTATACACACACACACACAACACAGCAGCTCTATACACACACACACACACACACACAACACAGCAGCTCTATACACACACACACACACACAACACAGCAGCTCTATACACACACACACACACACACAACACAGCAGCTCTATACACACACACACACACACACACACACAACACAGCAGCTCTATACACACACACACACACACACAACACAGCAGCTCTATACACACACACACACACAACACAGCAGCTCTATACACACACACACACACACACACACACAACACAGCAGCTCTATACACACACACACACACACACACACACACACACACACACACAACACAGCAGCTCTATACACACACACACACACACAACACAGCAGCTCTATACACACACACACACAACACAGCAGCTCTATACACACACACACACACACACACACACAACACAGCAGCTCTATACACACACACACACACACACACAACACAGCAGCTCTATACACACACACACACACACACACACACAACACAGCAGCTCTATACACACACACACACAACACAGCAGCTCTATACACACACACACACAACACAGCAGCTCTATACACACACACACACACACACACACAACACAGCAGCTCTATACACACACACACACCCTCTGTCCGCCCCCCTCCCCCCCCCCCCTCACGTGCGCCATCCTGCACTGGCTCCGGACGGGAAGCGCGGCCCTCCTACCCCAGCCGCTCCCTTACCTCCCCGGCGCTACCACCCGCTCAGGTAAGTCACTGTGCGTCCCGCCTCAGCCTCAGGCCCACTGCGCGTCCCGCCTCAGCCTCAGGCCCACTGCGCGTCCCGCCTCAGCCTCAGGCCCACTGCGCGTCCCGCCTCAGCCTCAGGCCCACTGCGCGTCCCGCCTCAGCCTCAGGCCCACTGCGCGTCCCGCCTCAGCCTCAGGCCCACACAGGGCGCTTCCTACCGCGCCGTGACGTTGACGCTGCTTAAGGCTGATTGGATGTTTTCAGCCGACAGTGCGCTGAAAAACAGCTTGGCGCTCGGCTGAAAACTCCAAAGCCTGAGCACGCCCGCGGACGCTCGCATGAGCCCCCTCTCAAGGCATCCTCATTGAGGATGCAGGGGCTCAGCGCGGAGCGTCCGCACGCCTCAGCGCTGCTTGTCCTTCTATGGACGCAGCCTTAGACTCCTTACAGACTATTCACTTGAGTGGACCATAAAGTGTCTTATAGAGGGAACTCTAAGGTGTCTTAAGATGCATTAAGATATATTATGTATGGAAATCTTTATTTATATAGCGCTTTATAAGAGAGGCAATACAGTACAGGGAATTATAGTACAATAAGTGCAACAAACAAAATCAGACAATAGGAAAGGAAATCCCTGGCCTGCAGAGCTTACAGTCTTAATGCTAGATCCCTGGAACTCTGTTGTGTTTACGCTAATAACGGGACATTCCTGAAATTGGTACCTGACCCTGTGTGGAAGGCAGAGACACAGGGGCAGTGCCTGCCAATATCATAAAGAGCAGTGCACTTCCTATTTAGTAGAAGTGTGTGTCAGAGTTAAGAGTTCAGTCCAGAGTTAGAGTCTGCTGAGTCTGTCACCTGGCTGGCCCAGGGTGACAGAGAGAGCCTATATCAATTGGCCGTTGGAGAAGGGGAGCCATCAGCCTCTGAGTAGAGCTGATGCAACCTTACTTAGGGAGGTGGACCAATTCCTCTCACCCTGTTTAGGGGGCGAGGGAAGAGCTAGCCCCACCCTGGGTGCCCTTGACCTGGGGTGGTGGCAGGGACACAGAGACCATCCTGAGGGAGAGCAGTCCTGTGTGGAGGAAGACACCCTGTACCTGATTGACAGTCTTGTTGCTGCTATTCTGCTGCTGTGAATAAAGAGCTGCGGCTGCTTTTAAAGATATACAGTGTGAGACTGGAATCTCTCATCCCCGGGGGGGGGGGGGGGGACGACTCTCTGGAAGGATTCCACCCGTATTCCTGGGGCTCAGAGATGGAGGTGCTGCACCATTAAATGAGACGAAGGCATTCACCCCAGAAACCTGATCCTATCATCCCCCATACCATCGCGGGAGACTCAGGCCCCCCTGTTGCCAGCAGGTATGCACCACACTCAGACACGTAGCCAGGCCCTAGTACAGAGGAGGGGGCCCGATCTGCGATTGGCCCAGGGAAGGGGGGCTACATTGGGAATGGCTGTTACTTTTCTTCATATTAATGGGTATCCTCAAAGCTAATGATATGCCAAAATGACGTCCATTAGCAAAACTACAATTGTTTCTTCACTTTTTCTGCTTGATGAATAGGGTGACCAGATTTCGAAAATGAAAAACCGGGACACCTTAAAAAATAATTTATTAAACAAATTACATCACGTGACACCTCCTGTTGCCATGACAATAAGACACTCTGATGCCCCTGCAGTGTTAGTGTGTATAGAGGTGGGGGCTTTGCTTGGGCCCTTCAACTCTTACAGCCAGGGCATTATTGGCCAGGAATGCCCAGTTCGGAGGGGATTACTACTTCAAAATGTATTTGATTCGTAACAACATCAAAAAACTAATACCAATAACTAACAACCACAGACAATGGTAATCTAAACCATCAAATAAAATGTCTACGGCCCTTGTTCAAGCATGTTTGCGGTACTTACCAGATAAATCAGTGCCTGCAATCCACGACTGTATCCGCCTCTCCGAGCGTCTGTAAGCAATCCAGCGTTCCTGGTGTGTGGCTGAAGAGGTGAGGGACTCCCTCCTCTCAAACGGAAAAGAAGAGCAAAAAATAGAGTTGGAACATACCTATCATACAGGGATGAGAGAGAGAGACAGAGAATGAGAGAGAGAGAGACAGAGAATGAGAGAGAGAGACAGAGAATGAGAGAGAGACAGAGAATGAGAGAGAGACAGAGAATGAGAGAGAGACAGAGAATGAGAGAGAGAGACAGAGAATGAGAGAGAGAGACAGAGAATGAGAGAGAGACAGAGAATGAGAGAGAGAGACAGAGAATGAGAGAGAGAGACAGAGAATGAGAGAGAGACAGAGAATGAGAGAGAGACAGAGAATGAGAGAGAGACAGAGAATGAGAGAGAGACAGAGAATGAGAGAGAGACAGAGAATGAGAGAGAGACAAAAGTAATGTACTGTATAACCATTAAACCGTACCCCCTAGTATTCGTGTAATCATTGTCCCACACCCCCTATTACTCACGCTTTGGCAATACTGAAATGTTCTTTTGTCATGCCAACAAAGCTGATTTTGATTTGAGAGACACAGAGAGACACAGAGACACAGAGAGAGACAGAGACACAGTGGCCTATTCAGTAAGCGTCGATAAGGCTGCGTCTATAGCAGGCCTGCACAACATAACGGCCGCGGGCCGCATGCGGCCCGCCCGGCCTCTCTGTGCGGCCCGCCCGGCCTCTCTGTGCGGCCCGCCCGGCCTCTCTGTGCGGCCCGCCCGGCCTCTCTGTGCGGCCCGCCCGGCCTCTCTGTGCGGCCCGCCCGGCCTCTCTGTGCGGCCCGCCCGGCCTCTCTGTGCGGCCCGCCCGGCCTCTCTGTGCGGCCCGCCCGGCCTCTCTGTGCGGCCCGCCCGGCCTCTCTGTGCGGCCCGCCCGGCCTCTCTGTGCGGCCCGCCCGGCCTCTCTGTGCGGCCCGCCCGGCCTCTCTGTGCGGCCCGCCCCGCCTCTCTGTGCGGCCCGCCCCGCCTCTCTGTGCGGCCCGCCCGGCCTCTCTGTGCGGCCCGCCCCGCCTCTCTGTGCGGCCCGCCCCGCCTCTCTGTGCGGCCCGCCCCGCCTCTCTGTGCGGCCCGCCCCGCCTCTCTGTGCGGCCCGCCCCGCCTCTCTGTGCGGCCCCCTCTGTACGGCCCGCCCGGCCTCTCTGTGCGGCCCGCCCGGCCTCTCTGTGCGGCCCGCCCCGCCTCTCTGTGCGGCCCGCCCGGCCTCTCTGTGCGGCCCGCCCCGCCTCTCTGTGCGGCCCGCCCGGCCTCTCTGTGCGGCCCGCCCGGCCTCTCTGTGCGGCCCGCCCCGCCTCTCTGTGCGGCCCGCCCCGCCTCTCTGTGCGGCCCGCCCCGCCTCTCTGTGCGGCCCGCCCCGCCTCTCTGTGCGGCCCGCCCCGCCTCTCTGTGCGGCCCGCCCCGCCTCTCAGTGCGGCCCGCCCCGCCTCTCTGTGCGGCCCGCCCCGCCTCTCTGTGCGGCCCCCTCTGTACGGCCCGCCCGGCCTCTCTGTGCGGCCCGCCCGGCCTCTCTGTGCGGCCCGCCCCGCCTCTCTGTGCGGCCCGCCCGGCCTCTCTGTGCGGCCCGCCCGGCCTCTCTGTGCGGCCCGCCCCGCCTCTCTGTGCGGCCCGCCCCGCCTCTCTGTGCGGCCCGCCCCGCCTCTCTGTGCGGCCCGCCCCGCCTCTCTGTGCGGCCCGCCCCGCCTCTCTGTGCGGCCCGCCCCGCCTCTCTGTGCGGCCCGCCCCGCCTCTCTGTGCGGCCCGCCCGGCCTCTCTGTGCGGCCCGCCCGGCCTCTCTGTGCGGCCCGCCCGGCCTCTCTGTGCGGCCCGCCCCGCCTCTCTGTGCGGCCCGCCCGGCCTCTCTGTGCGGCCCGCCCGGCCTCTCTGTGCGGCCCGCCCGGCCTCTCTGTGCGGCCCGCCCGGCCTCTCTGTGCGGCCCGCCCCGCCTCTCTGTGCGGCCCGCCCCGCCTCTCTGTGCGGCCCGCCCCGCCTCTCTGTGCGGCCCGCCCCGCCTCTCTGTGCGGCCCGCCCCGCCTCTCTGTGCGGCCCGCCCCGCCTCTCTGTGCGGCCCGCCCCGCCTCTCTGTGCGGCCCGCCCGGCCTCTCTGTGCGGCCCGCCCCGCCTCTCTGTGCGGCCCGCCCGGCCTCTCTGTGCGGCCCGCCCCGCCTCTCTGTGCGGCCCGCCCCGCCTCTCTGTGCGGCCCGCCCCGCCTCTCTGTGCGGCCCGCCCCGCCTCTCTGTGCGGCCCGCCCCGCCTCTCTGTGCGGCCCGCCCCGCCTCTCTGTGCGGCCCGCCCCGCCTCTCTGTGCGGCCCCCTCTGTACGGCCCGCCCGGCCTCTCTGTGCGGCCCGCCCGGCCTCTCTGTGCGGCCCGCCCGGCCTCTCTGTGCGGCCCGCCCGGCCTCTCTGTGCGGCCCGCCCGGCCTCTCTGTGCGGCCCGCCCCGCCTCTCTGTGCGGCCCGCCCCGCCTCTCTGTGCGGCCCGCCCCGCCTCTCTGTGCGGCCCCCTCTGTACGGCCCGCCCGGCCTCTCTGTGCGGCCTGCCCGGCCTCTCTGTGCGGCCCGCCCCGCCTCTCTGTGCGGCCCGCCCCGCCTCTCTGTACGGCCCGACCGGCCTCTCTGTGCGGCCCGCCCCGCCTCTCTGTGCGGCCCGCCCCGCCTCTCTGTGCGGCCCGCCCCGCCTCTCTGTGCGGCCCCCTCTGTACGGCCCGCCCGGCCTCTCTGTGCGGCCCGCCCGGCCTCTCTGTGCGGCCCGCCCCGCCTCTCTGTGCGGCCCGCCCGGCCTCTCTGTGCGGCCCGCCCCGCCTCTCTGTGCGGCCCGCCCCGCCTCTCTGTGCGGCCCGCCCCGCCTCTCTGTGCGGCCCGCCCCGCCTCTCTGTGCGGCCCGCCCCGCCTCTCTGTGCGGCCCGCCCCGCCTCTCTGTGCGGCCCGCCCCGCCTCTCTGTGCGGCCCGCCCCGCCTCTCTGTGCGGCCCGCCCCGCCTCTCTGTGCGGCCCGCCCCGCCTCTCTGTGCGGCCCGCCCCGCCTCTCTGTGCGGCCCGCCCCGCCTCTCTGTGCGGCCCGCCCCGCCTCTCTGTGCGGCCCGCCCCGCCTCTCTGTGCGGCCCCCTCTGTACGGCCCGCCCGGCCTCTCTGTGCGGCCCGCCCGGCCTCTCTGTGCGGCCCGCCCCGCCTCTCTGTGCGGCCCGCCCGGCCTCTCTGTGCGGCCCGCCCCGCCTCTCTGTGCGGCCCGCCCCGCCTCTCTGTGCGGCCCGCCCCGCCTCTCTGTGCGGCCCCCTCTGTACGGCCCGCCAGGCCTCTCTGTGCGGCCCGCCCGGCCTCTCTGTGCGGCCCGCCCGGCCTCTCTGTGCGGCCCGCCCGGCCTCTCTGTGCGGCCCGCAATGAGATTTTAAAAAAAAAAAACTTAAAAAAAAAAACCTTCAAAAAAAAAATGGCAGCGATTCCCCGCGGTCCCGGGGGTGATGTGAGGTGCATTGAGGTGAGGTGCATTGAGGTGAGGTGCAGGGGAGGTGAGGTGTAGGGGGTGAGGTGCAGGGGTGATTGGAGGTGCAGGGGGGGTGATTGGAGGTGCAGGGGGGGTGATTGGAGGTGCAGGGGGGGTGATTGGAGGTGCAGAGGGGGGTGATTGGAGGTGCAGGGGGGGTGATTGGAGGTGCAGCGGGGGGGGGTGATTGGAGGTGCAGGGGGGGGGTGATTGGAGGTGCAGGGGGGATCATTGGAGGTGCAGGGGGGATCATTGGAGGTTCAGGGGGGGTGATTGGAGGTTCAGGGGGGGTGGTTGGAGGTGCAGGGGGGTGATTGAGGTGCAAGGGGGGTGATTGGAGGTGTGGGGGTCATTGGAGGTGCGGGGGGTTATTGGAGGTGCAGGGGGGTTATTGGAGGTGCAGGGGGGGTCATTGGAGGTGCAGGGGGGGTCATTGGAGGTGCAGGGGGGTCTTTAGAGGTGCAGGGGAGGGTTGTTGGATGTGCAGGGGGGGTTATTGGAGGTGCAGGGGAGGGTTGTTGGAGGTGTAGGGGGGGTGATTGGAGGTGCAGGGGGGGTGATTGGAGGTACAGGGGGGAGAGTGATGTGAGTTGCAGGGGGGGAGAGTGATGTGAGTTGCAGGGGGGGAGAGTGATGTGAGGTGCAGGGGGGGAGAGTGGTGTGAGGTTCAGGGGGGGGAGTGATGTGAGGTGCAGGGGGGAAGAGTGATGTGAGGTGCAGGGGGGTAGAAGGATGTGAGGTGCAGGGGGCGTGGGATGTGTGTGGTGTGCAGTGGGGTATTGTGTGTTTGTGGAGAGGGAGTATTATGTGTGGGTGAGGGGGAGAGATGGGGGTATGAGAGATAGATGGGGAGTATCGCAAAGGTTGATAGTGAGGGGTTCTGGGGGAGATATGAGGATGATGATGAGAGGTGCTGGAGGAGAGATGATGATGATGATTTTAGCCGTGCGGCCCAAATTTTTTTTCCTTGGAGCATTTTGGCCCTTCTCGCTTTACGAGTTGTGCAGGCCTGGTCTATAGTATTTCAGACGGAGGGAAGGCGCACACACGCTGCAATACACTTGCTGAAGCCTGAGCTTTTTAATGGCTTTGCAGGGTATGCAGCGGGCGCGATTTGGGGGCGTGGCAATGAATATTTGGAGGCGTGGCAATAACGTTCCGGCGCGGACGTCACTTCCCTACCTCACATCCCGATCCACCGGCATTTTTTCAGATGCAGAATCTGAAGCACTGTGCAGACAAGAAGAAAAATGCACACAATGCGCACCAGAGATTAAAATATAGTAAATTATTTATTAATAAAACAAGAAATAACCGAGGGGATCCAACCCCACCTCAGTACATATGCGTCACAGATCCGGGTTCGGTTACAATGAACACAAACCACATGAATAATCAAATATAACTAAATGAAACTAAATCTATAAACAACATGACAAACGGTATATAAAATAATAAAAAGGAAGACAGTGTTCAATAAAACGGGATAAAGGAATCCTGGATTGGCTAAAAATATAGCTAAACAGCTGCCTGAGGCTGACAGGGGGAGACGGAGATTTACACTGAAGCCCAGAGCGGGTTCCGCGGCGAACGTATTGGGATCCGGACCGCGCCACCGCAGAGATGTTACCACCGCCCGAGCTCCCTGCAAACGCCATCTCGGCCTGTCAGAATACGCGCAGAGTGACCTGTCGTGACACGTCGGTTTATGTGTCTTTTTCAGTACAAAAACTTGTGATCAAACTTACCAGAGTGCTGTCTCCTGATCTCGTGCTTCAAACGGAATCGTGTGGTTTATTATTGCTTTATGGGACAAGCACCCAATTTTTTCTACATGCAACTGGAGTGCCGGCTGCTTCTGTGGAATATATATATATATAATTATATATATGCCAGGCCAGGACGCAAGATGCAAAACCTGCGCAATACTCTACACAGCGGACACAATACAAATACCACACAGGAATCGGGAATACAAAATCAGAGGAAGGTTCACCTGTTCCTCCAGCAATGTCGTGTTCCTCATCATGTGCATGAAATGTCCAGGGGGCTGCTACTACATAGGTGAGACGGGGCAGGGGCTAAACAAGAGAATGAACCTGCATCGCACAGCATCACACGCGGAACAAGAGACAGTCCTGTCGGCGAACATTTCTCTGACTCTGTCCATAAGATGGACGATCTGGGGGTTGCCATACTCAAAGTTAATCTTAAAACACCGAAATAGAGATGGTTGCACGAATAGAAATATATGCAACTGTTCGGGACACTTAGCGGTGGCCTAAACAGAGATCGAAATTTTATGAGTCATTACTGACACAAGTGAACTCTCTTCCCATGAGCGCTAAAGGCCATGTCTGTACATACTGTGCTATATGTATGCACACACAGCTGTCTCTTACACATACAAATACTCCTTGTTTTTCCATCCCTATACACCAATAGGGACCACATAGTATCTACACACACTTTTAGTTTTGCTACAATCTCTCACATTTCCACACCTACCCACACAATTTATATTAACTCCCACTCCACACACACACCTTTTGTAAAGCACTGTATAAACTGTGGGCTCTCCATTCATTTATATTCACACAGATACACACACACACACACACACACTCTTACATCACTAACTTTCAGGAACCATTTAACACCTCTAGCCATAAATCACATTCACACAAGGGAGGGGGGGGGAGAAGGGACAAGCACAGATAACATTCCAAGAGACACTGTTTTTAAGTATACCCTTTGCTTGCTTCATTCATTGTAACACCGCCAGAAGAAGAGATCAGCGTATCTCGAAAGCTCGCACAAATAAAAGCATTTCGTTAGCCACAGAACGGTATAGTCTATTTATTTTTTGATTTTATATATATATATATATATATATATATATATATATATATGTGACACAAAGTATACCGCATCAACACAGTGCGTCACTGTTGCCCAGAAACTGTCTTGATTTATAATATAATAACAATGGACAGTGGTGCTAAAGGATAATGGATATGTATTACAACGAAAAAAGCATCCTTATGAAGAAGCACACGGGCATGCCAAGAAAGTGATAACAATACAAATGTATTACTGTGGGTTAAAAACAAGGGAAGAAAAATTGATAAAAGAGGAGGGGGACTCACATCTACCAAACATGTATTCCGTGAGGCAAAGAACAGCAAAAGTAATCACCAGCACAAGCAGCGCTGATCCAAGCATGCACATATACCTCTACACACAAGCAGCTCTGATCCAAGCATGCACATATACCTCTACACACACAAGCAGCTCTGATCCAAGCATGCACATATACCTCTACACACACTGCAGCTCTGATCCACGCATGCACATATACCTCTCCACACAAGCAGCTCTGATCCAATCATGCACATATACCTCTACACACAAGCAGCTCTGATCCAAGCATGCACATATACCTCTCCACACAAGCAGCTCTGATCCAAGCATGCACATATACCTCTCCACACAAGCAGCTCTGATCCAAGCATGCACATATACCTCTACACACAAGCAGCTCTGATCCAAGCATGCACATATACCTCTACACACAAGCAGCTCTGATCCAAGCATGCACATATACCTCTACACACACTCCAGCTCTGATCCAAGCATGCACATATACCTCTCCACACAAGCAGCTCTGATCCAATCATGCACATATACCTCTACACACAAGCAGCTCTGATCCAAGCATGCGCATATACCTCTACACACAAGCAGCTCTGATCCAATCATGCACATATACCTCTCCACACAAGCAGCTCTGATCCAAGCATGCGCATATACCTCTACACACAAGCAGCTCTGATCCAAGCATGCACATATACCTCTACACACAAGCAGCTCTGATCCAAGCATGCACATATACCTCTACACACAAGCAGCTCTGATCCAAGCATGCACATATACCTCTACACACAAGCAGCTCTGATCCAAGCATACACATATACCTCTACACACAAGCAGCTCTGATCCAAGCATGCACATATACCTCTACACACAAGCAGCTCTGATCCAAGCATGCACATATACCTCTACACACACAAGCAGCTCTGATCCAAGCATGCACATATACCTCTCCACACAAGCAGCTCTGATCCAAGCATGCACATATACCTCTACACACAAGCAGCTCTGATCCAATCATGCACATATACCTCTACACACAAGCAGCTCTGATCCAAGCATGCACATATACCTCTACACACAAGCAGCTCTGATCCAAGCATGCACATATACCTCTACACACAAGCAGCTCTGATCCAAGCATGCACATATACCTCTCCACACAAGCAGCTCTGATCCAAGCATGCACATATACCTCTACACACAAGCAGCTCTGATCCAAGCATGCACATATACCTCTACACACAAGCAGCTCTGATCCAAGCATGCTCATATACCTCTCCACACAAGCAGCTCTGATCCAAGCATGCACATATACCTCTACACACACTGCAGATTTGTGCACATAACGTAAGGAGATAGCTGTTGTTGTAAAATAGTAATTGCAGAAATGGAGGCAATAAATGCTCGAGTATTAAAGATGTAAATACATCACCATTAAAGCGTAGGTGTGAAAGGCCAATTTACAGATAGCCAAGGCCTCCTGTCATGGAAAAGGGTAGGGGTCCCACTCCACAGACTCTCACTCCAACGCGTTCCGACTAAAACGGTCTTCTTCAGAGAGAAGAAGATTATATATATATATATATATATTTTTTTTTTTGCATGTCATTTCCCAGAATCCCTTGCTGCAGTGGAAGTGCTGTATGCTGGTGATAATGGGGAAAGGAGGGGTTGCAGACCTGCCTAAGACATGCAGATGAGCATACAGTTGTATTTGCATATTTGCTTTCCTGTGGAGGGTTTTTGTCACTTTTTTTACTCACCATAACTTAACTCAGTATTATGGTATAGCCTATCCCATAGCCTCTTTGCATACCCAGTTAAATCAACCCCACACTGATGAGACCCATTAAGGTCGAAACAGCTGTCTGTGGGTGGTTTTCTGGGTATGCACCTTAACCCTGGCTGTGCTCAAAGCTGTGACCATGCAGCAAGCTTAAGCCTATAGGGAACCATGTTAAAAATGGTTTTTGAGGCAAAAAGTGACACTGTGTGCTCATTTGCATGTCATTTCCCAGAATCCCTTGCTACAGTGGAAGTGCTGTATGCTGGGTGATAATGGGGAAAGGCGGGGTTGCAGACCTGCCTAAGACATGCAGATGAGCATACAGTTGTATTTGTATATATATATATATATATATATATATATATATATATATATATATATATATATATATATATATGAAACCAGGTGTCCCACCAAGGAGACAAAAAACAGCACTCAAGGTATATTGCAAAAGTGTATTTGAAAAAAAGCAGGCACATATAAATCCAACGTTTCGGTCCTGTATAGGACCTTCCTCAGGGGCGTGAGGAAGGCCCTATACAGGACCGAAACGTTGGATTTATATGTGCCTGCTTTTTTTCAAATACACTTTTGCAATATACCTTGAGTGCTGTTTTTTGTCTCCTTGGTGGGACACCTGGTTTCCTGTAATTTTTGTTGAACAAGCACTTATTTCTTTGGAGCCTTTGAAGTGCCTGCTGTTATCTATATCTATATATATATATATATATATATATATATATATATATATATATATATATATATATAAAATCAAAAAATAAATAGATGATATTATTTTTTTATTATTTTATGATTATTGAAGCTCGGCTAACACGGTACTTATACCTCTACACATATACCTTGAGTGCTGTTTTTTGTCTCCTTGGTGGGACACCTGGTTTCATATATATATATATATATATATATATATATATATATATATATATATATATATATATATATATATATATATGTGTGTGTGTAAATATATGTATGTGTGTGTAAATATATATATATGTGTGTATGTATATATATATACATATATATATATATATATATATATGTATATGTGTTCGTGTGTGTGTGTCATACAAGAATCTATTATTATCTAAAATCAGTAACATATGTGATCTATTATGCCATTACCAATTGGACTGTAGGACTATAAAACCATTACGACTGAGTTGTAGCATTATCCTCTGATGAAATCAGCCGTGTGCTGAAGAAACACGTAGGTACATTCTTCTCGTTGCTATTGCCACACTATCCGTCTTGACGCCGGAAGGGAAGTTGGTACGCGAACAAGGCGAGACACCGGAATTACAGAGTGGAATCACAACTGCATACTACAGATTGCCGGAGGACCACACTGCAAGGGGCGCAGCCTATCGAGTTTCCCGGTCATCGTCCAAAGTCTGGAGCTGCGGATTGACCACCGGATTGACCACCGGATTACCACGGAGCACGAGCCTGTCTCATACAACGCTTTTACCAAACGGATGTTTGTGAGTTTGTTATTTTTATCTTGTCCAGGAAATGAAATTGTTAAACCGAATTTACACATGGAGCGGGCGCTTTCTCTTCTTTTTTTTTGTTTAGGTATCTATCGAGGAGGTGGTTGTTTCCCCGAAGAGAGCTGCCAGGACTCCAGAGAATGCCCGAATTGGATCCTTTTATGATTGAGTTATAACATAGCTATTAGAGCTAAGTTTCTGGACTGTTATTGTGTTTAGGCATAGTGTTTATTATTATTTTATTACAGCTACTTTTTAGTTATTAATTCTGGCCACTAATTCTCACTGCCACTATAATCTTTCTCTAGCCACAACCAAATTGCTATATCAGCTATATTATTTATTGGTTATACCAGGGGAGCTCGCGCCCCCACCCCCTCCTTTACCTTGATGCGGCGTCACGTGACCGGCAGCGGCATTTGACGAGGGTGACGTCACATGACCCCGCGGCGTAATTTAACACCGCGTTGCCATGGACACGAGTGACGCCGGCAGAGTCAAGGTAAGTAATAGCATTGCAGAGGCCTCACGCGATCCCCCGGCATTTAATTTTAATGCCTCGAGGAAGTGCGCGGGGCCTCTGCAACCGCCCGTGCGCCTCCCCCCCCCCCCCCCCGAAAAATCTCCCGCCCTCCACTTTGCGCACCTCTGGGTTATACCATATATATACACACGCACACACATATATACACACACACACACATACATATACACACACGTGTATGTGTGTATAAAACAGACAATATATATACATATAGTATGATATATATATATATAAACATACTATATGTGTATGTATGTATATGTGTATATATATATATATATTGCACGCGCACACACACATATAACGTTTTATCCAACTTTTTCATTTATCATTTGTAGAGAAAATGAACAATGTCGCCAAAAGCGCTATTTTTCAAAATGTAGCATCTCTACTAATTAGTGTAAAATGATACTTCATATAAAGCAGGTTATGGGACCCAGTATAAAATGACCTTCATGTCTCTTATCACATCCCAGTATATGGATATCTTCTATTATCACAAGCTGCTAACATGTGACAGGGCTCAGGGTCTGAGCCCAGAATGTGACATATTGAACATTCTCATTCTAAATTTCAAAAAATATTGTGTTGATTTCTGACCTGACTGCCGTGGTTACAGCTCAACCACTCTGTTCTACTGCATGTCACCACTTTCTGCCACAACCAGCTGACGGTGGATCTGCAAGGAGTTCAACGCTCATTGGCATCACATCTGTGGCTTGGTTAACGTATCATTTCTCCAGCTTTTTATTGTATTGTTTTTAAATAGATTATATTTATTTAGTTGAATAGATTATATTTCTTAGTACAATAGATTCTATTTATTAGTTTAATAGATATTTATTTAGTTTGATACATTATATTTCTTAGTTTAATAGATCATATTTGTTAGTTAAATAGATTATATTAACTAGTATTTAAGTCTCCCCCTCAGAGCCCCATTAGATAAATATTTTAGGACCCTTGTGCATATTTCACATCTTTTCGGAGTCGCTTATTTTTTAGACCCTCGGAGCCGAAACCTAAAGGGGTCAGCTAAGAAAGTTCGGATCAAGAGGAGCCACACAGCTTAAAGACAGAACATTTCCAAGGGAGATGGAGACAATTTGGGTAAGATCTGATTAAAGGACAACCTTTGGGGAAGGGAAGGGTGATGGGGGAGTGTAAGAGGGGGGTGAGAGAGCAAGGTGGTGTGTCAGATTGGGGCAGAGCAAGAGAACGCAAAAATGATGGGGATTTGCTGCATACCAAAAAAAACAATTAGTGATACTTTTACCAGTGCCCCTTAGTCTCAGGGAAGACCGGCATTTCGTCCAATGTATACAATAAGATTGATGGAAAAGGGCACACAGATTTGAATAAAAAAAGATAATTTATTGTGCCACAGACTACAATGTTTTGGCTGCTGGCCTTTCTTTGCTGGATTTAGTGGGTTTAGCCACTTTACCTGAGAAAGACCAGCAGGCCGAAATGTTGTAGTCTATGGCAGTGCAAGAGAAAACAGGTTGGGGGGGGGGTGGGTTCTCGCAAGGTCGCCGACCCATGGGTGAGGGTCCCCGGTGGAAACTAGTCCTGGACCCCGGGAAAGCTGTCTGTGGCCCATACAAGCTGAGTAACATGTAGAAAGGACACATGTATGTTCAGAATGAGTTAGCATGGTATTTTGAGAGGCATCATAGCAGGTCAGTGCAAGTCAGGGCAGAGCACTGCAAGGTCAGTCAATATGAGTATGAGGAAGGGTCCGATGGAGGAGTTGGAGGGTCCCAGAATATCTCTTAAAGCAGGGGTGTGCAAATCGAGGGGCGCGACATTTTCTTGGGAGGAGGGGCTCGGCGCTTACAGTGGCCCCTCGCTCTTCCCCACAGCATTTAAATTAAATGCCGGAAATCGCGCGCAAGTCCTCTGTAAGTTCCCTTTCCTTGTCTCCGGCGGCTTCTGGCGACAGCAACGTGGCGTCACATGATGTGGCATTGCCATAGCAACGTGATATCACATGACGTTGTTACATCAGAACGTCGGAGACAAGGTGGGGAGGGGGGAGGGGGGAGCAGGGAAAAAGGTTGCGCAACCCTGTCTTAAAGCATTGTCTTGCATACAGATCAGAGGCCAAGAATGGATATGGATATCCGATGTGAAGCCGGAAATAAGACAGAAAAGACCGTTTCGGGAGAAGAAGGTGAGTGATGAAATAGCCGTCACTGTGTAACTCTTCCAATTACCTGCAACTTCATGCAGAGAAATAGCAACGCTTGTTTTTAACGTGTTAAGCGCCTAATGGGGAATTCAACTGCTGAGAGGTTAAGGGAGTTACTCACCAAACTCAGCGACGTTTCTGTGTCTCTGTGATAACTCCCCTAGGACATGCCTGAAAACCAGAGGTTACTCAATGTATTTTTGATAAATAGAAATATGACCTTCTGGGGAGGGGTACATAATGGGTACTGGGCCTGGTGAGGTGGGTATAACGGGTACTGGGCCTGGTGAGGTGGGTATAACAGGTACTGGGCCTGGGGAGGGGTGTATAACAGGGTACTGGGCCTGGGGAGGGGTGTATAACAGGGTACTGGGCCTGGGGAGGGGCGTATAACAGGGTACTGGGCCTTGGGAGGGGTGTATAACAGGGTACTGGGCCTTGGGAGGGTTGTATAACTGGGTACTGGGCCTGGGGAGGTGGGTATAACGGGTATTTGCCCTGTGGAGGGCGGTATAACGTGGTATTGCGGAGGGGGTATAAGTGGCACAGGAGCTCTTGCGATACAGAGTATCACTGTCCCTGGTTACAAACACTTCATGTCTCCTGCAGGTCAGGACACGCACGAAGGTGGTGCCCTTTGTGCCACCAGACGACGAGGCGGGCTACGAGGCGGACGACGAGGCATACGAAAAAGCGGGCGTCAAGTGGAACAATGAGGTGGGCTACAAGGCGGCCGAGGAGGCAGACGTGGTGTACGATGACCAAGGAGCATACGACAGGTGTGGCCGGATCTGCTGCTTCACCTTTTTTAGGCGGAGGAGAAGACCCCAGGAGCAGGTAGGAGAATACGAGAGGTGCGGACAGATCTGCTGCTTCACCTTTTTTAGGCGGAGAAGAAGCCGGGAGCAGGTAGCAGAGGAGCCAGGGCGTAGATACAGGGGTATTCTAGGGGCCCTGAGAAGTTGGTTTGACCGCAGGAGAGGCAGATAAGATCAGGAACGCTGCGGGAGGGGCAGGTACTAGAGGGAGATAGGGATATTGGGCGTGAGAGGGTGAGAGAGAACAAGGAGCAGGGCCGGAGCACGGGTTTCATGCGCCCGAGGCGAAACTTAAAATTTGTGCCCCAGTTGTATAAAAAATAACAAGATAAATAAAATAATAAAATAAACAGTGGCGTAGCTATCGGGACTGCAGGGGGTGCGACCGCACCCCAGCGCGACGCAAAATAAAAACAAAAGGGCGCCAAAATACTGGATAAAAAAAAAGAATAATAATTTAAAAAAAAAGATAAATAAATTAGAAATAATAAGAAAAAAAATAATAATGATTATTAATGCGCCCCTAGGACCTTTGCGCGCTAGGCGACCGCCTAATGGCCGGCCGGCCCTGCGAGGTATGCGGGAGGAAAAGGGGTGAATGGGATAGATATGCAGGGGGATGGGGGAGCAGGTGAGTTATACACAGGGGCACAAGGGCCCCATCACCCGCATCTCTATATACTGAGTGTGCCCCTGTGTATAACAACGCTGATCTGTGCTGCTCCATCTGATCTCACTGCGCAGTGATCCAGGGACCCTCCGATCGCCATTTAATGGGGTCAGGAAGGAATTTTTTTCCCCCATTGCACAGCAGGGGTTATGTTTCGCCTTCCTCTGGATCACAGCAACAAATTGCCCTTTGTGCATGAATTATCAGTGAGATCTTTATACACCCTGCATTGGTCTTCACTCCTTTGCTGCCGTAGGGGCCTGCAGTGCATTGCTCTGCGTGTTACTATATTGCTCTGCAATGTGCTGCAGGCCCCTACCAGCAAAGAGATTCATTATTTCAATAAAATACTCTCTTTAATCCAACCTATGTGTAGTGTCTTTTCTATCCGTTGTATCTATTGCTAACAGCTCAGTGATTCTTCCCCAGGTCATTGCACTAGTGTCACGCTGCCAAGCCGGGTGTGAGGGAGATTTATAGGGTCACATATACACTTCTGCCAAAACGAGTGCAAACAGGAAGCCCCTCTGATCTCATATCTTTTATTACACAAAACGGTATCTAAAAAGGTAAAAAGAACATACATGGGATTCTGCTACAAATATCTCTCTAATTACAAACCAATTAGCAAATCATTCAGATTAGAGTCGAGCGAAAAGAAAGGGTTAAGTATCTCATGTACAGTATATGCAGTGCAGGCTGTTCTGCGCATTACATGCAGGGGACAACGTTTAGGGGATATAAGTAATGCTGATCTCAGAGCTGACCGGCTGACCTGCTCTTCTGGCTGACCGGAGGACCTGCTCTTCTGGCTGACCGGCTTCCCTTCTTCCAGCTAACTGACCTGAATTGTGGCCCCTGTATCTCCCAATTAAACGTTTTATTGGCATATTCTTGTTTGACTCGTTCTATACAGACATTTTCTATATATTCATTGTGGGATTTGATAACATCTGTAAGATCTCTCAGAATATCACATTCTGTACGTTTGTGCTGAATATTTTTCCATTCTCAATTTACTTAATATTAGTTTTTGGCTTCAATTATTTATATCGAGCCCAAAATACCTTTATACAGAATGCTGTTCCCTTTATCCCACAAATGCTGCTTCATTAAAGCCCGTGGGTGGCACTTAATGCATTCTCAGACTTTTAGGCAACATCCCTAATTTCCAAACGTGGGATAAAATCTGTGCATATTTAAATGGTTAATTTTTCCATTTTTCCATTGTGACAAAATATCAATTTTCTCACTCAGACTACTAAATCCCTCCCCAAAAATATCCGTTTCACATAAAAGTGTGTGCGCGTCTCCTTCCGCCTAACTGGCACGTCGTCCTTACGGGCGCCACTCCTTGCAACTCCACGCTGCCCTCCAGTGGTAAAAGAAATAAGATACATTTACTGTACTCGTCTGGCAGCTGCTCCCGTATAAGGTGGGTAACTCTGTATTAGGGGTCTTGGTAGAGTATATTTTATACTTATGTCGGATAGATGAGAAAATAATATTCCTAACAGGTTATTGTGAGAGGCCTTGGATCTGATCCTATATGCACGCAGCCCTCGCCTCTCTGACCTTGAACACATACTTCAATCTGATTTTTTGAGACTTGAAACTGGATTTCCCAAAACAAACTGATTTTAAACACTGACAAGACTGTAACAATGGTATTTGGGACCAGAGCTAAATTGCTAAAGCTGCCAATGACAGAGCTTCAGATAAAAACCAGCTCTAATACCATCCTAGCCCCTGTTACTTGTTTGAAATATCTGGGCATATAGTTCAACTCCCATTTAACATTTGGGATGCACATTGATACCCTGACATCCAAATCCTATGCCAAACTAGGTGTACTTTACAGGAACAAATCCTCCCTAAGGCCCTCATGCAGTAAGCAGCGATAAGCCACTTATCACCAGTTTATAGCCAAAAAAGCCTACAGCGATTCAGAAAGCCCAGAGAAGCTGGCGATTAGAGCAAAAATAACCGGGGTTTTTTTGCCGGAAAATAAATAAATAAATAAAATCGGCAGACGCGCGGTGATAAGCCACTTTTCAGCACTGATCGCCAGTTTTTCAAACACGCTCAATTCTATAAGCCCTGATCAGCTTATTGCGGCTGATCGCCACTTTAAAATTGCTGTTTCTTCTCCAAATTGTCCCGCCACAAAAGTTGGCAAGAAGGTGGGGTGAAGCTGCGATGAAAATAACATGCATGTGTCCCAGAGCTGATATCCATTAATATCAGCACCAGAGACCCCCGGCATGAATCCGATGCATAAAAAATGCATTTACAGGCAACTTCATTACCGCCAAGGCAATGAAGGGGTTATACACCCGTGCCAGGCTTATTGTGGGTAGCGGGGGTGGGTGAAGGTGGTATTTGGCCCTGGGTGGGTGTTTAGGCCTTGCCAGGGGGTTGCAGGATGACTTAACCTCTTCTTTAACTTCGTGGTTAATACCGCTAAGGTAATGAAGGGGTTAACCCCTCCCGCTACCCCCCCCCCCACCCGGTAGGCCTAAACACCCATCCTTGGGGCCAATACCCCGTTCATCCACCCCCACTACCCACAATAAACAAAAATACACATAACAGCACCACTAGCCACCTCCTAGGTCCCTAATAAACCATTACAATATTCATAAAACCATTATTTTGTTTACACCCAGGATTATTACATGGGATTAGGGCTATGTTATTCAGTGAGGGGTTGTATGTTTGTATTCGTAGGGACAGGCAAGGCCGGAGTCAGATGGGTTTCTCCTGCCTCTGTCCTCCCTGTCTCCTGACCCTTCCTGTAGCCGGACAAAGAAGAAGAAGCAGGCACACGGTCTTACTCAAAGGAGGTTTAATATGCCATAAAGTCCAACGTTTCGGCAGTCTAATACTGCCTTTCTCAAGGTGAAGGCTACCAAACACAAGAAAACAGTCACAATATATACCACCCCCCTGATACTCTCCCCGCTCTGCCACATAACCAGGATGTTGACGCCCCCTAGTGACGTCAGAGCTACCATATGGCGCCCCCTAGTGATGTCAGAGCTACCATATGGCGCCCCCTAGTGACGTCAGACGTCTAGGTCTAAATCCCTGGCAATACAGCATAGAGCTGTCTTGGAGGAATGCAGCCACAGCCACACCTCTCCCCAGACTGAACACTCCCCCATGATGACGTCAGCGTGACCCGCCCGTCGGGGGGAACGGGGGGGTGTGCACCAATCAAGACTGTACTCACAGGGCTGGACAAAGATGTATCCGTCGCCATGGGATCAGTGTCAGAGCAGGGAGGAGTGACACACTCCTATAAATCACCCTGAAAGTGTAAATAAACCACACACCAAAATATTCATAAAGCATATGTGCACAAAACTAATACAGCAATATACTATTAAAAACATGTGACTGTATACTGCTGATGACATCAGTATAATCCTGCAAAGTTACCGTGAAATGCCACATAAGAATATGCAGTACATCAGTATTTAGAATATACTAGTGTGTATACCTAGTCAGAAATGGGTACACACAGCCAGGGGGGGGGGGGGGGGGAGAGAAGGGGGAGGGAGGGAAGGGAAAAAAACCACACAAAAAGGATAATTTTCCCAATAGGTAAGTGCAGAGTCCATGGATGGTGCAAGATCAAATATGCCTGTAGAAAGACAAAAAATTACCTTCTATTAAGGAAGCATTTTAAATTCTGTTGCTCATTAAGACCCATACCGTTGCTGGTATTTAAAGCATGTATCCAGAATGCTTCACGTCTCAATAAGAAAGTCTCCCTATCTGGAGTGAGAAAATGTGAAAAGATATAGTGCGCTACTACAATCAATAAAAGTGAGGTGATATAGTGATGTACAAAAAGAGGTGACCTTTAAACACGTAGAGTATATGGAACGTCTGCAGCTGTGGCACCAGGGATGGCTCAAATACCCCCTAATAGCAAACAGAAATACAAAAAAACACAGCGCACAACGCTCATAGTGCATTAAAAATTATATTAGTAACCACAAAATAAAGGTGAGTATTAAGCGTACATTTAGATAGAAAAAACAATCATTTCAGGGTTAATGTTACCCAAGCACCAACGGACGCCAATAGAGATGTCGTGGCTCTCTCCTTCTCAATCCCTCAGCCTCGGGGGTAGGGCCTGGGTGGTCTTCCAATCGGTTAGCTGTTAGTACAGCCCTCAGCCTCAAGGTAGTACTTAGGAGGTCTCCAGTTCAGCTGAACAGCAGTACAGCCAATTCGCCGTGCCAAGCAATAATGTCTTTCACTGTTCCAGTCTCTGTAGCAGCGGAGCACACGCTGTGGGGCGTCTATTTTTAATTTTTATGATTCTCCCGCTTTGGGGGGTGACTGAATTGACTACCGGTAGTCAGACTGTTACAGACCGAGCAGCTCATGCATCTAAAGTTACCCGGTCTGCCACCCTCCAGAAAATGAGGAGTTCTGTAGTTACCCTCATTATCTGCATGTATCAGGCTATCCGCCAGATTCCTCCCTCTTTTGAATGCCACCATTGGTGGTACACAGCAACTTTCAGATAATATATCATCATTTTGCAGAATATGCCAGTGTTTAAGACTGGTAGATTTAATAAAACCACCAGCTTGACTGTACGTAGTAAGCAGGAAGGAAAAGACTTGGATCACAACTATGAAAAAACGAGAACTGGAGGCTAATAGAAAAAATAACAAATTATTTATTGGGACATAACTAATTAAAAAGAGAAACCTCTCGCATGGTGCGCTTTATCAAAGAGTAGTTTCACTGGTCTTAATCAAACTCTTATATGGTTTACACCCTCAAAAGCACCGCCCACCTGTGTCCAGGTAAACACAAACCCCCAGGACACAAATTCCCTGTGAAATGAAACACAGGAAAGGGGCGTAATGCTCAGAGGGAAGAGATCCACATAGAGGGAATAAACAGGTAAAAAATTAATAAAAAAGACCAATCACATACAAAAGAAATATCAATAACACATATATATCAACTGTGGAAACATAAACATACACATGTCCAAATCTATAGTGAATATTCAATGTATATTTAACCCATTGATTTGTTAATTTTAATATCATAAGATGGCATATGAATGGTATATCATCAAACTCCTAGACACAATAGATATGGTTTAAAGGACATATGTAAAACACAATATTATTCTAGAAAAAAGTAAATATATAGTTAGAAAAAGGAAAACAAATAATAAATAATAAAGAAGAATAGATGCCAAAAGAAAATGTAGGACAATTGAATTCATTAATAAATATATATCTTATTTGATCACTAGAAAGCAGAAAAAAATGACAATAATAAATAACTTAATAAACAGACAATCATTATTATCATCGTGAGACGGAAGCATAGCAAGAATACTCATACAAAATGTTCATGAAAAATGTTTTAGATTTAAAATTTGTCCCTGAAGAAGCTCCTTTGCTGGAGGGAAACGCGCGTTGGACGCGCAATGTTGTCAGTCTCCTACTTGGAGCTGTTTTAATGTAGTGTCAGCAGTCTCCTGGCTCTAACTGTGTTGATCCCATTAGTTAGTTATTTATTTAATCCTTTAATTTTATAGTGAGTGTGCCTGCTTTCCTTGCACAGCACTGCCGTGTCTGGCAGGTCTATGCTGCAGTGTATGTACTAAGTGAACTTAAAGTGATTTGTTACCGGCGCTAACCACACCCAATCTGTGATAAAATAGTGCACAAAATTAAAATTCAAAATAAAATGTGTCAAGGTGATCACTGATCAAATTCTCAACCTTCCAGGAATGTGTACAGATTCCTTTCAATAGTAGCTTGTCCGGGATGGGAAGGGAGCGAAGATAGCAGGGATACACCATGAAAAATAAAAAATAAATGCATACAATAGTGTAATAAGTTCTTTTCAATCTGGATAAAACATGTATGTCTTGGCTCTATAGCAATGCCTACTTACAGCAGGTCAAAAGGTAAAAAGCATTGATCTACACAGCAGGTAGAAAGGTGTCAGGATCTTCAGGAACAACAGCCCAGGTTTACAGCATAAGAAATCAGCACCTCAGCTCAGACGTCAGTAGATGTGAGTGGATCAGAGACATGCAAAAGAAAGGCAGACCATAGTGTCGATCGTGCATAAAATTTATATAAACAAACAACAAATTTTAGGAATTGTACTCACATTGTGTACATAATCATAGTTCACATAAGGCTTTACTTGAGGCAAATGGAGTGCTGGTTCAGTGTGGAGCAGCTCACCGGGGATCTTCTCCTCAATGAATGCTCCTGAGGAAGTTGTCTAGTACGACGAAACGCGTAGAGCCACTTTCATTGCTGCAGCTGCTCTTTCTACTGAAGGCTTCAGAGTTGCTGAGTTCCCCCACCGTTTGCCTCCAAGACCGGATGCCGTCACCCCAACAGCGGATGTGACGTCAGACGCCATCTCCCACCCGGTCTGTTGTGAGTCTAAGGAGAAGATCCCCGGTGAGCTGCTCCACACTGAACCAGCACTCCATTTGCCTCAAGTAAAGCCTTATGTGAACTATGATTATGTACACAATGTGAGTACAATTCCTAAAATTTGTTGTTTGTTTATATAAATTTTATGCACGATCGACACTATGGTCTGCCTTTCTTTTGCATGTCTCTGATCCACTCACATCTACTGACGTCTGAGCTGAGGTGCTGATTTCTTATGCTGTAAACCTGGGCTGTTGTTCCTGAAGATCCTGACACCTTTCTACCTGCTGTGTAGATCAATGCTTTTTACCTTTTGACCTGCTGTAAGTAGGCATTGCTATAGAGCCAAGACATACATGTTTTATCCAGATTGAAAAGAACTTATTACACTATTGTATGCATGTATTTTTTATTTTTCATGGTGTATCCCTGCTATCTTCGCTCCCTTCCCATCCCGGACAAGCAGTGTATGTACTACCATTATCACTGCATTTGCCAGCTTTATCACTCTAGCACTCTTATTTTAACACACTAAAGTCTCCATTATAGTGCGCAGTGCTGGCTGATCTAGCAAGGTAGCTGGACATTTAACCCATTGGCCACTCACTTGTGTACATCTATACACTTCCATTATTGGGTCTCACCGTTGCTCCAGAGGGGTTAACACCCTGACTCCTAGCAATCTGTGTCCTCCATATCCCACCATTATTAAGTGGTTAAATGGGATAGTATGAACTTATAACTGACGACAAGGTTGCCTGATAGCGTTGATTTAATATATTTTTAATTCACATTACACATTACTTTGGTAATATATGTTTTAAGTAAATTTATTAAAAGTTAATTTTTACACTGTTATGGTGTGCATTTAAGTGAATTCTTTTAGGGGGCACATCCATTTTGTGTTTCCCTTCACCTTTTCTAGATCCCATTCTGTATTAATTCCTGCAGGGGATAATGTATCCAAAGAATGGATCCAAAACATCTCCCGCTGGTTGAGGAGCTTTAATCTATCACCCCCTCTCATGGGCATGGGCACCAGTTCTACAGCAGAAAAATGAACATTTGATAGACCTCCTGAAGGACAGTCAGTAAAATGTTTTGAAACTGGTAACATGAAATCTTTTCTTTTAATGGAACGTATATGCTCCATGATTCTGTTTTTAACAGGGCGTATAGTGCAGCCCACGTACCCTTGGCCACAGCCACAGGTAAGAAAGTATATGACAAATTGTGAGTCACAATTAATAAAGGATGGGATCCTATAGTTCTTTTTAGAATAAATAGTCTTAATAGACTTAATTGGTTTCGCATAGCAGCAAACGCAACATTTTCCACATTTAAAAAAACCTTTTATTTTAAACAGATTTGTTAGACTTCTTAGAGTCAAACAATCTTGGAGAAAGATAGTCAGATAAGGATTTGGATTTCCTAAAAGTAATGGCTGGACCCTGGTTAACTGAACTATGTAGGTCCTTATCAAGAGTGAGGGTCCCCCAATGTTTATAAATGATAGAACGAATCTGTTCAGCCTGGCGACTAAACTGGGTGACAAATAGAGCAGACGTCACTCGATCCAATTCATGTTTCTTCTTGAACTTCACAGACGAGTTCGATAACAAATCGATCCTGTTTGTAGATTTGACACACAGATATGCTGCTTCAATATCAGTGTGATTATATTTTCTTTGAGCAAATCGAGTTTTTAATTCCTCTGCTTGATGCTCAAATAAATCGTCATTTGAACAAAGCCGTCTTAGTCGAAGGAATTCAGCCTTGGGTATACTTCGAATGAATGATTTAGAATGACTGCTGTCTGCTTCCAACAAAGTATTACGTGAATGAGGCTTTCTAAAAATGTCCGTTTGAATAGTGCCTGTCGTGTCAATAAATAAAGTAATGTCTAAATAATTGATGTGATTCATGTGTTCTTCATAAGTAAATTTAAGATTTAAAGAATTAGTATTAAGTGTATGAATAAAGGCATGCAGTGATAATAAATCCCCATCCCAAATCATAATCAAATCGTCAATATACCGTTTATAGAAAATAATCTGATGACGAAAAGAATTATCAGCACCGAAAATGTGTGTGGATTCCCAAAGACCCATAAACAAATTAGCATAAGAGGGGGCAAATGACGTCCCCATAGCAGTACCCCGTGTCTGAAGATAAAATTGTGCATCAAAAGAAAAATAATTATGGGTGAGCAGAAACATAATAGAATCCAAAAGAAAGGCACGTAATGAAATGGACAATGTAGAAGCATCAAGAAAAAATTCCACTGCTCGAATCCCTTGCTCGTGATCTATGATTGAGTAAAGTGACATCACGTCCAATGTCACCCATCTAAAAGTCTTTTTCCAACTAACATTTTTTATATCTTAAAAACAAAAATAAAATAAATAACGAAAGAAAACAGAAATAGTCCTTGGCGCACTATCTGGTATATAAACCTGACAGAAAAATGAAGTCCAAAGATCTTGGTAGTGAGGATTGTTGGTCCGGAATCCAATCGTACTCAAAGTCCTCTGAGGTGGTGGAATCAGATTTGTGCGAATGATGCTTTAATGCATGCCAGACCAATATGTTTGGGTTCAAAGCTGGATCTTAATGAATGTTGCAGATGTGTTTTGGGGTCAATGTCTTGGAAGGACTGGTGACCACTCCAGATGTGAAGTATTCAGAAATGTTACGTTCTTCCCTCTGAGCAATAATGACCTTCTGTATGTAGACTCTCTAATATGAGGAAAAAGCCTTAATGGACTGGTCATGCACAGCTGCATCTAAAGACTTAGTAAACAATTATTTGGAAGTCTGACAGGGAGGAGGAGTCAGACTTCCAAATAATTGTTTACTAAGTCTTTAGATGCAGCTGTGCATGACCAGTCCATTAAGGCTTTTTCCTCATATTAGAGAGTCTACATACAGAAGGTCATTATTGCTCAGAGGGAAGAACGTAACATTTCTGAATACTTCACATCTGGAGTGGTCACCAGTCCTTCCAAGACATTGACCCCAAAACACATCTGCAACATTCATTAAGATCCTGCTTTGAACCCAATCATATTGGTCTGGCATGCATTAAAGCATCATTCGCACAAATCTGATTCCACCACCTCAGAGGACTTTGAGTACGATTGGATTCCGGACCAACAATCCTCACTACCAAGATCTTTGGACTTCATTTTTCTGCAGGTTTATATACCAGATAGTGCGCCAAGGACTATTTCTGTTTTCTTTCATTGTTTGTTTTATTTTTGTTTTTAAGCTATTGTTGTACTTACCTTGTGGATAGGTTTGTGGTTTTTCAATCCTTAGGCAGCCGTCTTCTCAGTTTGTTATATTAGTCTGTAGAATTCACTAGTTTATTGTTGTATCTTTGTAAGGGAATTCCAACATTTAGAGCACTTATCCATCATTATCGTGTATTGTTAAGTTAGGCTAATAGGTTAAGCGCTTAGTATATGTTTAGTTTAATTTTTTCTATCATAACATTTTTTATAGCGGATAAAAGATCCATAGAATCTCTCAGAAAAGAAGGCAGATTTTTTACCAGTGGCTGTAAAAAACCATCAATGTAGCGTGATAACCCATCTCCCAAAGATCCAATACTGGCCACAATGGGCCGCCCAGGAGGGCGGACAAGTGACTTATGGATCTTTGGGAGATGGTGGAAGATGGGCACAATAGGTGAGGCATTGTAGAGAAACTCATATTCCTTTGTGTTAAGTACAAATAGGGCCTTTCCTTCTTCAAGAATCTCTTTCAAAAGGTGTAAAAACTCACATGTGGGATCATGTCAATTTTGTATAAGATTCAACATCCTCAAGTAATCTAAGTGCCTCTGCCTGATAATCTGAAGAAGAGGGCACCACAATGGCCCCTCCCTTATCAGCCTTTTTGATTGTAATAGACCTATCTTCCCTGAGGGCAATCATCTCCTGGAAGTCAATATCTGACAGATTCGTTTTATTTAAAGAGGGAACCCCCCGGGGTACAATACCCCTAGCCAATAACCTGAGATCCCTCTCAACCAGCTTCTCAAAGGTCTTAATATTATGATTGTTAAAAATATGAGGGCAAAAGGTTGATTTCTTCTTAAGACCTAAGTGTAATTGCCCAAAGAAGCTGAATGAGGAAGGGATCTCAGGCTCCAAATCCTGATTTTGTTCATCATAAAGATCTCTAAGATCTGATAAAGCACATTGTTCACGAAATGAATGCAAATCCAAATTCTCCATTGAAACATCAATACCATCAACATTCTCAGCTAGACCTCTATCAGTGGAATATAGTGGAACCTCTGTTGTCCCTTTTTTCTATTAAAATATTTTTTAAGAGACAATTTGCGAATTAATTTTTGGAGATCAATGATGGTATTGAATAAATTAAAATCTTGGTATGGGGCAAAATTTAAACCTCTATTTAGAACCGCAATCTGGTCATCTGTAAGAGTCTTATGTGAAATGTTGATAACATTATCCACAACTTCTCCTGTGCATATTTCTTTCTTTTGCTCGATCCCCCGGATCCCCCTCCCCCCTTCTCTTCTTTGATGATCTCCTTGTCCTCTTTCGTTTTTTGACTCCTTTTGAAACAAGGAGTATGAAGGTTTATCTTCTTTCCGAGAGGGCATCATAACAGATTTTTGTGAAGAGTCGGTTTCAGGGGAGGTAGATCTAACTCGCCAATTATCATCATCATCACAAAAGGAAACGCCTAGTGAACGACTCTCATAGTCAGAACCATCTGACTCAAAACTGGAAGCGTTTCCATGGCGTTTTAGGATGGATTTATTCGGGTTCTTGGAGTCACCTTGTTTTTTATTATTCTGATATTTAGAACCAGATTTTGGTTGTGGCTTTTGTGCGTTTGTAGTGTAGCGTTGCCATATATAAACTTGCTGCTTCTCATAGTCTATCTTGTCCCTATCAAACTTTTGTTGTTTCTTAATCATTAGAGACTTTTCCATAGCACCCACGTTGCTTAAAAGTGTTTGGTCATATTTAATAAAATTCTCCATTTTTCTGCAACCTTTCAATTTATCCTGTAGGACTTTCACATTGGCTCTCACTTTCTTTTTTTTAATTTAGCTTATACTTAATGATCAATTTGATTAGCTTAAATGAGCAATGATCTAATATGGCTTTCCAGTCATTCTCAAAATCTTTATTAATAAAGCCAAAGGACGGTACCTTTTTCAAGCGTAAGCCTCACGGAATCCTTTTAACTCTAGCATAGTTCTCAAGAGTGGTAATGTCCCACCAATACCTAATGTCCTGTGATAACAGTTTTTCCAATGTAAGGAAGTGGGTAATTAAGTCAGCAGGCTCTTCACAGATGAAATTAGCACCTTCATCAAAAACTGACTCTGCCCTCCTCTGACGGTGAGTGTCTCCACAGTTAAAGGCATAGGTATCAGTAACCCCTTCCTCATCCTCCACTTCTACATAATCTTCCATAATAAAAAACACACAGGATAGGAATAGCACGAATACTCACTCCAGAGAAATAAAAAAAAATGTTCCACAGAAAGAAAAAATGTGAATAAATAGATGCCACAAAAAATAAATAAATAAATGGTTAGAAAAAAAAATAACGATAGCACTCCAGTTCTCAAATCACCAATTAAGTGATTACATACATATTCACGGGGTATAAGCCTCTTCTTATAATGTCAATAATGAAAGTCTTAATTCCAGGCTGAGCAGCCGTGGCCAAACCAGCAATATGCGAAGCAGAGGAAAAGACCTCCCAGCCCAATGTTACAATCCTGGTAGATAGCGTGTATCACGCGCATGCTGTATTAACCCCCAGCAAAATGAATCCTTAGAGGGACCAAGGGCCCATCGTGTCCAGTGTTTTCCCGTTCAATGTGATCAAGGATTCATCACAGCTACAGTGCTTATTCCTACATGGTTGGTCTCCGATGTGCTGGGGGTTAATACAGCCTGCGCGTGATACACGCTGTCTACCAGGCTTGTAGCGTCGGGCTGGGAGGTCTTTTCCTCTGCTTCGCTTATGACTGTACGTAGTGGTAAATACAAGCCTGTCCTCCTTCTTATTTTTGGTAGCACTTACCTCTTTATCCAGTGCCCGGTCTAACACAGCAGGAGGATATCCCCTAGCCAGGAATCTACTACGTAGTTCTCCAATAGCTGGTTCAATATTATCCTTCCTGCTCGTGATTTTGCAGACCCGGACTTTCTGTGAAAAAGGTAATGCATCAATAAGAGAAGGAGGATGATGGTTATCTGCCCTTAAAATGGCATTTCTGTATGTATCCTTTCTAAAAAGATCAGTATGTAACTCCCCATTAGTCTGTGTAATGAGGACATCTAAAAAAGAGAGTTGCTGTGTACCACATCATCTGAAAAACACGGTGGAGGCAGTGATGGCATGGGCATGCATGGTTTACAATGGCACTGGGTCACTAGTGGTTTTTGATGATGTGAACGAAGACAGAAGCAGCCGGATGAATTCTGAAGTGTATAGGGATATATTGTCTGCTCAGATTCAGCCAAATTCAGTGAAGTTGATTGGACGGCGCTTCACTTTACAGATGGACAATGACCCAAAACATACTGCGAAAGAAACCCAGAATGTTTTTAAGGCAAAGAAGTGAAATATTCTGCAATGGCCGAGTCAATCACCTGATCTCAACCCGATCGAGCATGCATTTCACTTGCTGAAGACAAAACTTAATGCAGAAAGACTCACGAACAAACAACAACTGAAGACAGCTGCAGTAAAGGCCTGGCAAAGCATCACAAAGGAGGAAACCCAGCGTTTGGTGATGTCCATGCGTTCCAGACTTCAGTCATTGCCTGCAAAGGATTCTCGACAAAGTATTAAAAATTAACATTTTATTTATGATTGTGTTAATTTGTCCAATTACATTTGAGCCCCTGAAATAAGGGGACTGTGTATAAAAATGGTTGCAATTCCTAAACGTTTCATACGATATTTTTGTTCAACCCCTTGAATTAAAGCTGAAAGTCTACACTTCTATTGCATCTCAGTTGTTTCATTTCAAATCCATTGTGGTGGCGTACAGAGCCAAAATTATGAAAATTCTGTCAGTGTCCAATTATTTCCGGACCTAACTGTGTGTGTGTGTGTGTGTGTGTGTGTGTGTGTGTGTGTGTGTGTGTGTGTGTGTGTGTGTGTATATATATATATATATATATTTTTTAATGATAGGGATGTAAAGTAGGTTTGTAAATGAAAAAAAAAAATATGAAACCCTTAATACAGCTGAATCCCGTTATAACGCGGTGCTCTTGGTCCACATAATGAGCACGTTATAACCAGGATCGCGAAATGGTCGGCGCAATCAGGAAGAACGGTTCTGCGAGGACTTACCCGGCATCTGCAGCTCTCTCCACTTCATCAGGCTCCGAGGTGCTTACATACGCTCTCCCAAGCTTTCAATTTGACTGACTTTTGAGCGCAGGAGAGTCACATGACCCTTCTCTGATCAATGACAGCCCAACAGTGAATACATTTTATATAATACACATGCGGGAATTGAACCCTGATCACCCATGGACTGCACTGTGCAGTAGATGTTACGTTTGTTTATAGAGTCAGATTCATCACACCAATACTGTGGTGTAGCAGCTAGAGAATTGCACCAGCATATGAAAGATCATGGGTTCAATTCCCGCATGGTGTAGGGGTGTGTGTATATATGTGTATCAGCGTGTGTCTGTTAGCAATAATGCATTGAATACTATATAAAAATAAAACCTTGGAGATGTTTTTAAATCGGGAGCCACGCTCAGACAGCATTAAAAGCGGATTCGCGCTATAGCAGATTGCGCTATAACGGGGTTGAGCTGTACTAATATTTTGACCACAGGGTAAACGGGTTGGAGTAAGCCATGCTTCTTATCTGTACCAACATTAAATACCCAAGGGTTTAAAGATTGGTACATGTCTGGAGTGTTTATATCTAGCTAGCACCAACACTGTCCTGGGTTTCCATTACTCAATGCAATATAAAAAAATGTTTGTTTGTTTTTTCAACTTTAAATTTTTATTGGAAAGTACAAATACAGCCAATGTTCCACAGCCCATTATTACATTTCCAGTTTTGTTAAACACATGTAATGACGCCTCGAAGACACATCCACTTAACACTTTACAAACAAGACCAGACGAACTTGACAAGGGGACAGGGAAAGAGGTTAGGGGTGGGAGGGAGGTGGTAGGTTGCCAGGCTCTGGTGCAGTTTTTTAGATATCTCTTGTTCAACCTTTTAGGCAATAGCTAAGGGTTTTAACTGGGACAGGTTCTTCTGAGGTTTCTTTCTTTTATTTGTTTTTCCCTATTCTATGACTACATGAAGGTCTGCTAACTGTGCGTCGCTGAGTCGTGTTGTCTAATCTGCCCTTAAAGGAGAATGCACCTAGTTTAATTAGTGCAAGATTGAGGTGGCGTCCACTCCTGGGATGTCTACCTGGGTCAACCATGGATCCCAGACCTTTAGAACATTTGTGCCGGAGTCATTAACTAAACTCGTTAATTGTTCCATCCGGCAGACATGCCAAATTCTGTTTTTGATCTTAGGGATAATTGGTATCTCCTGCTGTTTCCATAATGCTGCGATCTCACATCTTGTGGCTGTAGCAAAATGCGCGATTAATTTATGCGACGCATTTGACAGACCCTGGATCCGCATGCCCAATAGGAACAGCCACGGGTCCAGGGGGATCTCCAAATCGAGAATCCGCTGAATCCAATCTCTGATTTGTTCCCAAATAGGGGCCCCCTTAGTGCAAGACCACAACATATGTCAGAGGTCAGCTGCTTCCCCACACTGTTTAGGGCAGAGAGGGGAGTAGCCTTTTACAAATTTCGCTAAGCGCGTCGGAGTGTAATACCACCTCATAAGGACTTTATATGCGTTCTCCTTTAATGTGGTGCAGATTGAGCTTTTCGCCGCCGCCTGTATAATTCTGTCCCATTCGTCGTCCTCTAAAGTCTCTCCTAGGTCTGATTCCCAGTGTCTCATGTAACTCTGTCTATTGTCAATGGGCGACTTCTGGCAGATCACTTCCCTGTACATTCTAGATGTGAGTCCCCTTGTGTCCGTATCTCTGGAACACAGCTGCTCAAAATTTGTTCGCGCCGGTCGAATTGGCGTTTTATTGTAGAAATCTCTGATCTGGAGGTACCTAAAAAATTTGTTTGGGATATTCTTAGAGGATTTAATTTGGTCAAATGTTTGTATGGTCGTTATGCCCTCCAGATCTTTTAGACGGGAGAAGCCCTTCTGAGTCCATATCAAGAAATTTTTGCTATTCAGGTCCGGAGCGAAGTCTGGGTTGCCCACTATTGGTGTCATTAATGATGTTTTGGTAGTCAAATTACATTTGAATTTCGTGGCCTCCCAAACTTATAATGAATTGACCATGGTCTGCAGCGGATTGTTCATCTTGCGTACCCCTTCTCTGGGTAGCCAGATTAAATTTCGGATTTCAATTGGTGCACAGCATCTCTTCTCCAACTCAACCCATCTCCGTAGGCTTGGGTCTGTGTGCCATTGGAAAATCTGCCCTAATTGGGCTGCTTTATAGTAGGCCTGCAAGCAAGGCACCGCTCACCCTCCGCAGGATGAATGGGACGTTTTAATATTCCTTTAGCAATTCTTGGGTTTTTCCCGTTCCAAATAAATTTTATAATTTTTGACTGGAGGGAGAGGATGTCCGCCTGCACCAAAGGGATAGGGAGACTCTGGAAAAGATATAGCATCTTTGGGAGGAGATTCATTTTCACGCTATGTATCCTCCCAATCCATGAGATGCTCCCCTTCATCCAGGTTCGGAGATCCTCCCCCAGCGTCTTTATGATCTTGGGGAAATTTGCTTTATATAAAGTTTTGTACTCCCTTGTGAGATAAACCCCTAAATATTTGATAGCGGAGGGTTGCCATTTGAACTGAAAATTGAGGTCAATCAGTTTTTCAACTTCTTTTGGTAGATTAATATTGAGGGCTTCTGATTTAGACTGATTGATCTTAAATCCCGAAATTTGGTTAAATTTGCCCAGTATGTTGAATACATTTGGGAGAGATGTGAGAGATTTGGCTATTGTGAGAATGACATCGTCCGCATATAGAGCGGCTTTGTGCATTTGGTCTCCCACAGGGATACCAGAGATATCTGGGTTATTTCTGATGTGTGCCGCCAAAGGCTCTATACATAAGGCGAACAGTAGTGGCGACAGCGGGCATCCTTGACGTGTTCCGCTTTTGATTTCAAACTGTTCTGAGGGGAAACCTTGATATCTCACTCTTGCTGTTGGGTTTTTATACAACGCCAGGATGGCCTGCAGGAGGCGTCCCTCAAAGCCAAATGCTCTCAGTGTTTCCGATAGGTAGGGCCAATCTATTCTATCGAAGGCTTTTTCAGCGTCCAGACTTAACACCATGGAGTGAATTTTTTCTTTTTGGGCCAGATCAATTAGGTCAATAATTCTCCTGGTGTTATCTGCCGCTTGTCTACCTCCGATAAACCCTACTTGATCCGTGTGAATTAACCCGGGAAGAACACTACCCACCCTGTTGGCTATAAGTTTAGAGTATATTTTGAGGTCCAAGTTAATCAGTGAAATGGGCCGGTAGCTCTTACAGTCTGCCGGGTCCTTTCCGGGTTTATGGATCACCGATATTGAGGCTTGGAGCATTTGTGCTGGGAATGAGGCCCCTGCTAAGATTTCATTGAATAACTTTAACATGTGGGGGGCTAGAATTTTTAAATATTTATTGTAATATAAGTTCGAAAAGCCATCTGGCCCTGGGGCTTTAGCCGGTTTTAGTGCTTTGATGACCCCAGAGAGTTCCTCCATCGTGAAGTCCGACTGGAGTGCCTCCCTTTCGCATCTCTTCAAAATGGGTAAATGTGCCTCTATTAAGAAGGTCCGTAAATCCTCCTTTGTTTTCGGATTATGGGTTACCTTATCTCCATTGTATAATATTTCGTAATACTTTTTGAATTCCCCTGCTATGTTCGCTGGGATGGAGGTAAGGTCCCCATCTTGGTTTCGAATTGCGTGAATGTGATAGTTTGGAAGCTTGTTTTTTTAGCTTATTGGCAAGTAGTGTGTCAGGCTTGTTAGCTTTTTCATAAAATTTCCGCTTGGACCAGGTCAATTCCTTCTCGGCCTGGGCGGAGAGGAGGAGGTTAAGACTAGTTTTAGTGGCTAGTATTTGAGTTAACGTGTGGGCATTCTTATTTTTTTGTGGAGGGAGGAAAGCTCTGCTAGCTGTTCCTCTAGCTTCAAAATTTTTCCCTCCCGTTCTCTTTTCCGTTTAGCGGCCAGATTCATAATGACCCCCCTGAGGGTAGCCTTATGGGCCTCCCACAGTCTGGAGTGCGTAGCCACACTCCCCTCATTCTCCTCGAAGTATTGTGTGAGCTTTTCCCCAATTTCCACCTGTAGGGCTGGGATTTTCAGCAAGATTTCGTTTAGTTTCCAGTTCGCTCTAGGTCTGTCTAGTGGGATTAGTGTGCACCGCAGCTCTATAGATGCATGGTCTGACCATGAAATATCATGGATCTCGGTGCGAGAGACCCCAGGGACCATTCTGTTGGATACAAGGAAGTAATCTATCCTGCTATACACTACCGACACACTTTATTGAAGTGTGGTCGGTACCGCAAGCCGGGAAATCTCCCGGCTTGCTAGTGGCCGCCCCTCGGCGTGCCGCGCGTCATAGACGCGCGGTCACGCGTCATCGGGATCGTGCGCCCCCTGCACGCGTGTCCAGGGGCTCCCCGAGGGAGCCCTGGTGTCCCGCGATCGCGGGACAGCGGCAGGGGGTTCCGGGGGACCCGGCGGACCCGGCAGCGGTAGGGAGAGCGCCCCGATCGGAGGGCGCTCTTCCGCTGCTTCGGCGCGCGCCCGTCACACTCGGGCGCGCGCCAGGCTACTGCTGCGGCACAGAACGGGCAAATGCTCGAATAAACTGTGCCGCAGCAGTATGTGTCATGTGGGTGTGAGTAGAAGGTGTATTCTCTCAGTCTCTGGTGTTGTTCCCTCCAGATGTCGAGTAGTTGGCAGTCACGTAACCCTTTTTTAATTGTTAGTATGTCAGATCTGTGTGTAATATTAGTGGATGAACATCTGTCAAGGTCCTCCCGTAGTGCCCTGTTCAAGTCTCCAGCGACAATGATATTACCTCTGGCCACTTTGTTGATTTTCCCAAAGAAGGTAGAGAAAAAAACGGGGGCCGTCTCATTAGGGGCATATATTGTTGCTAGAGTAATTGGGAACCCTTGGATTGCACCTCTTACTATGAGGAATCTGCCCTCTTTATCTTTGAAAGTCCTATCGGGTACGAACGGTATTCTTTTATGAATTAGTATGGCCACCCCTTTTTTTTTGACTTTCGCGGAAGACAAAAAGTGTGTCGGGTAGTCCTTATCCAGGAATTTGGGGTAGTTGTCTTGAGAGAAGTGTGTTTCTTGCAGAAACAGAATTTCTGCCCCTTTACGCTTATAATCTCGGAAGGCGATTCTGCGTTTAACCGGGCTGTTAAACCCCTTAATGTTATGTGATACTAGCCTGAGTTCCTTACTCATTTAAAAGTATGAGATGACTTTGCTGCCGATATCTGTTCTTGATTGATGCACCTGGACCACAATCCCGACCTCCTCTTCTTCTCGAACTGCAATACCTCACTTCACCACCTACAGCAATACACAAGGGGGAGCACACAAGAGGGTACACCTGGGGGGACACAACAAACACTAGACAAGACAAAAGACAGTAGAATTCTCGTCGTCTCGGCGACGTCGCCTCCTTGAAGAGATCACCGCCTTTGGGAAGCTGGACTCCTCTCCAACCGCCCGGAGGAAACGTGGGATGAAGTTCACTCACCCACCGCGTCCAGTCCCAAAGGACTTCACTAGGGCCCAGGAGATCCACCCTCCTCCCCCCTAGTGCGTGGCCCATGCGGATTTTTGAAGCAGGTCACTCCCCCCCACTCCTGCCTCGCTCTTCCTGAGCTTGAATGAATAAAACCTAACATATACTATGCATAACCAGAGTCTGTCCCGGCTTTGTTCACCCCTGTAGTGTATCAGGCTAATCCCTCGGTGTCATGGCCTCAGCAACCTGTGTTTCTTTGCTTCTCCTCCAGTTCTCGTCCCCCTACTTGAGGTCTGGTCCCCGGCCACGGTGAAGCTGTCACCAAATAAAGAAACTCACCCCCGAGTGAAAGAGCGGTGATCCCCGACACCCCAACTACAGATGTCCAGTGATCAAGCAACCTGCGCTGAAACTGAATCCCTGGTGAGAAAATTTGCGGCCTACCTTTCTGATGATGGCGGCCCCCGACACAAGATGGCGAAGCAGCTCTAGAAGGCGGGAATCCACAGTGAACCGCAGGAGCAGGAAGAGAGCGGTGAGCGGGAAACAGGAGCGGGCGCACGCACCTCCGCACTGGTGAGAGACGTCTTCCAAAATGGCCGCCCCCCGGATACGCATCACAGCTGTGCCCCGGAAGGAGCGGCGCCATCTTGGAGGTGGCGCGGAACCAGCTCCCACCGGCGCGACCAGATGACGTCACCAGCAAGACCAAGGACAGCCGTAAGCCCATCAAGGCGTCCAGAATGCGCCGGATGACCCGCGCAGGCCTGGATTAGTCACCTCACCGGCCCGACGCGGGCTTTTTGAATTTTGCGTCTGGGAAGAATAGAAAGACATACGGGAAGGGAATTAGTATAGCGCCGTAGCGGCAGAACCATTAAGCGAGTAAGGGCAGGGTGAGTGATAGAGAGGGAGTTAGTAAGAGGATAAAAGCAAGTAGATGAGAGGAAATAAGCCGAAGTGGAGACATTTAAGGAGACAATACTATAAGAAGGAGTAAGGAAGTAGACTTGAATTTAAAGTGGGGTAGGGATGCAGCAAGTAGTAAGGAAGTGGTAGAGGGGAGAGCAAGGAGGAGAGGAAGTAGGGAGCTAGAAAGAAAGAAGAATAAATGTGGAGAAGTGAGGAAATCAGAAAGCTATAGAAATGTGCAAGTTAGATAGTGGGAGTGGTGACTGGAAGTGGAGTGAAGGGGGACGTGAAGTAGGACTTGGTAGGTTAGGTATCAAAGGAGGTAGAGAAGTGTTAGTAGGTTGGTGAAGACAGGTTGAGTGGGAAAGGAGAAGGGAAGTAAGGAGCAGGGCGACACAAGGTTAAGATAGACAGATGAGATCGCTGAGGAAGGTTGAAATCAAAAAAATGTTTTAAAGCACTTTACTACATTTGTGAAGTAAGGCTTTAACCGAACATGAAAATCAGTATTCTGAAGGAACAAGTCACTCGCTTTTTATAAAAAATTTTTTTTTTAAAACAGGATTGAAGCAGAGGGTCTCCCCAAGCTGAACCGCATTCATTTCAACTCTGGGACCCCCCCATTTCCCATAATACTTCCCTCCAAAGGGGGTGCCAGGCTATACGATAAAGGGGGTAACCAGGCTATACAATAAAGGTTACCACTGGAACGGTGGGCCCCTGGCAGCTACCTGGCACCATTAGCCAGGGGCCCGGCATTATAACATGTGAACGTTAAAGTGTCCCCTGCCTTTCCACTTTTCATAGAAAAATGGAAAAAATGTGTGGTGCTCTGAAAAAAAACCTCAAAATATGTAGTACAAAAATTGTAACGTTCAATAAATGTATATAATGATTCCTGAAATGAAAACCCCCTGGATAATGGATAAGGGATAGCCAATCCATAGGACACAGAACAATCATGTATTAATCACTGCTCCATTGTAATCTGACTAGTGGGCTAGGGCCCCCACGAGCACTGTAGTAAGGGGCCACACAATAAAGTGTCCCAGCATATAATGTCAGAATGGAGAATGTGCTTGTGATAAAATAACTCACAGTTAGAGTTGGTAATGTCCTTTTGGCTGTCCAGGTTTCTTCTTTCACAGTAGGGGGTGTGCTTCTGTTTTTTCTGGATGACTTGACACGAAGCAAAAGGAAAAAGCAGGCACTAATACTCAGGAAAGTAAAAAAAGGTTGAATGAAATCCAGGAGAGCGTGTGCCCATAAAAAAAGACTATTTTAATGGAAACCACAAAAAAAAATACAGCTACATTACGGGGTACACAGACCCCCACCAACGCAATTAGAGCCGCGTTGGTGGGGGTCTGTGTACCCCGTAATGTAGCTGTATATTTTTTGTGGTTTCCATTAAAATAGTCTTTATGGGCACACGCTCTCCTGGATTTCATTCAACCTTTTTTTACTTTCCGGAGTATTAGTGCCTGCTTTTTCCTTTTGCTTCGTTTCCACTTTTCATGTTCCCTGAGCCTAAGACTCATGAAACGTTCTATATGTAAGTTTTAGGTGAGATATTTGGGTAGAAATGCAATCATGTTGTTTGCAGGAGTTTGGGGGGCAAAGATATCAGTAGTCTCCTAATTCTCCCTGGCGTGCAGGCATGATTTGCCAGTACGTGGGTTGAATTACACCAGGGCTGCCCAGTGACTCCTGATTTTCAAGCCCAGATATCCCAGTCCTATTTCCCTTACAGCTATGAGTCTGCCCAAGTTATCCTATGTATTAAAGTATGTTTTATTTCATTTGTGTGTAGCGGTCATGTAAAATGGCTACAGTCATCTCTCCTGCTGACAGTAAGGCCTGGTAAGTTGTGGGCATGCCAGCAGTAATTATGGAGGTTTGCCCTCACACCCTGGTGGGGTGCCCTGTGTATGGATGGGAGTGGTCACATGCTCTGATTCCATGGTTAGTGATGTCAGAGGTGTGTCAGCTTCCAGAGTGTACATAAGGCACAGCACTGTGTCTAATAGTTAGTTCTATCTGAGTCCTGAGTTCTGTAGGAGTTCTGAATAGTCTGCGAGAGTTATGTTATAATAGCTGAACAGGAAGACTGTGTCCAGGGACCTGGCACAGGGTAAAGACATCCCGGCTGGGATAGGGAATCCCTATTAAAGGAGAATTACACCTTTCAAAGGGAAGCACTGAGGGACAATGAGTGGCTAGAGAAACTACTGCGAGGGGCAGTTAGCCCACCTCAACCAATAAAGATGCTCTTAATCACAAACCCTCTCGTGTACATGTGTGGAGTGAATGTACAGAGAGGAGCACCACAGAGGAGTTCCTCGTCAGGACCATCCCCAAGTGACCGAAGGGACCCTGATGAGGTGGAGGCGCTGCACTGGAACTAGGTAGGACTCCGCACACTACCTCAGCTGCCTGTCTGGATGGGTCCTCCCCACACACCATCATGCGGGAGACTTAGGAGTCCTGTTGCCAACAGGTGCACCACCAGACACTATCACACTGTAATGGGGACCGGTTAGACCACAGGGGCCAATGTGAGATTGGGTGGGTCAGGCCGGGCCAGAAATACCGTTACATTTGGAGGCGAGCTGCTGAGATCAGATCTGTCAACAGGACAGGCTCTAGCTAGGCACACTGGGAAACAGGGAGAGCGTCTGCTGCCACTCTGTGCTGCGTAGGGACGGACCTAGGGGTGGTCAGGGGCTGACAGGGTATTGTCAGTTCGCAGGGACGACCTAGGGGCCTGAAAGGAGTGAGGGGTCTTGAGCCGGGCTATAGCTGACCGAGTCACTTTGAGGTAGTGCTAGTTGGTAGGACGCCAGAAGGGATAGCCTGTTAACGTGGTCAGGAATCCTGGAGAGGGTCTGCACTAGGCTGACCAAGAGAGGTAGACGCCCCAAGTACTGCATGGCAGAGCCAGAGTACTCTAGCCCATTCCAGACACTTACCATAGGGAGCACAGACTGGGAGGAAGGAGTTACAGCAGACACTGAGAGAGTGAGCCTAGCCTGAGGTAGTGCAACATGAGTCCAGCCTAGATCAGGTACACATGTGGTGGTGCATCTGAGCAATCTTTATTGTACTGGTGTGGTGGCTGCCCCGCAGAGCGGAGCCCCATGTATGATAATTGGTACGAGAGCGTGACAATCCAAGGAATGGAGGATCCGCGTGGTGCGGAGAGCCCAAAATGGCGACCAGAGGCTGATGGGGAAGGCACCCATGGCGTGCGCCCCACTGAAGAGCAAACTGTCGCTGAGCTGTCTCTAACTAATCTGCTCTGGAGTGGAGCGAAGGCTGTGGCTGCCCCGTTTTTGTCCTGTCTGGGACACCGAGGGGCCACCCTTGAAGAGTGTGAGGACATTGTGATAACTGGGGGGGAACCCAGCGAGAAGAGCAAACAAACTGACATTTCGGGCTTAAAAGCCACCCAAAATGGCGGTTCCCGCTTGCTAGGGAGACCGCATGGGCCAGTCGCAGAGAAAATGGCTGATACAGAACTTGCAAAAAGCTGGCCGGGAATGGCGCGAACAGCAGAGCCCCGCCCTGATGGGGGGTATGGCGCGAAAGCTACGACTGCGCCTTCATGGACAGTGACTCACTCGGCCCCTGTGCTGAGTCAACCGCTTAGTCTATGGGACCCTCCCCTGATTTCCACCAGGGGGAGTGACTTTCAATTATGGCCTGTGGGAATGCACCCACTGGGCCCAGGGACTGATATCCAGACGGCGCCACTACAAGAAGTAGTTCCGGCCGCGGAGGTAACGTGCAAAAAGGAGGGATATTTTGCACGAAAAGCAGCTGCCAGGAGAAGGCGGGAACTAGCCGCGGCCCAAGAATCCCACTCTGATGAGGAAATTGGCGCGAAAACGCAGACTGCGCCCACCAGGACTGAGAAAGGCGCGGCCTTAATTAAGGGGCATGCTATTCCCCTGTGGGATCCGCCCATAATTGCAACCCCTGGGGGCGGGTTCCAGCTATGCCAGCGGAAGGAGGAGCCGAAGCAGGAAGTGGCTGGCCCAGAAGCTTCTACCGGTCAGTTGCGAGGAACCACTGACCTGGAGAGACCCATACTGAAAGTGGTCCCTACCAAAAGAATGGCCTGCTCCTCCACTGTGGGAACTATGGTATCCACCCAGCCCTACTCGGTACCCGGCGGGGTACTGGTAGTCAGGGTGGCTAACACCGAGACGGTGGTCGGGCTCTGCCTACAATGCGGGCTGCCCGAAGGCATTGTTAACACGGCGGCACGCTGCCCACAATGCGGGACACTATACTTATGGCCAATGCCGACGTTCATTCCGATCCAATCTGCTGACCCCCCGGGGGATACGGCTAGGCGCTCCGCCGAGTCCCCTGGTGCACTGTGGATCAATCGTGCAAGTCCCGGAGAAAGGGGACTGGAGTCGATTAAATCGGCTGGGTCAGCAGCAACCGAGACGGTCGGGTCACTCCCCGACCGCACTGAGAAAAGACTATCGCCCCGATCGGTGACCCCTAAGTCGGGGAAGGCAGAATACTCGGATGAGGATCTCCGCGAGCTAGCGGAGGTGAAATCGAGGCCCAGGACAGAACCGGGGAGGACGACACCCCGTAGTGTGAGTAGCAGCCTGGAAAGCAGGGCGTCCCCCGCAGATCGGCGAGCCGAGAGACGGAGTCCCTCCGCCTCAGGACATGGTGGCGACGGGCGAGAGACGCCTACACCCCTGCGGAATGGTAAGAGAAAGCCACTCACTTACCTTGCTCCGGTAGACGGTGTAGCGGAAACAAGGCCGTGCCAGGCCCAAGACGCACGTGCGGAGGAGATACCACTTCCGGTGGAGACGACGGCGGAGCTTCCGGATGTCGTCATCGAGGAAGAGATCCCGCATGGGGGTCCCACCCAAGATGGCGGCGCTTCCGGTTTCGGTGAGGACATCATTTCCGGTGGCGACGGCGGAATAGACGGGAAAGATGCAGCAACGCTTCGGCGATCGGGTGAATGTCCCCGATCACCTCAAGGGCCCAAGAGCTTGATGGGAGACCCGCAGACGGATGAGGGTGAGCTATCCTCCTTGGAGCAGTCCATGGACAGCCGGGAACGGGTCGTAGTCCCGTGGCGTATCCCATCTTGCCCCTACGCCCAACCCCACGCCCTAGGTAAAACCCCTGCCCCCATCACATGTTCCCCGGGGTCCCCGCCTAGTCTGGAACTTGTGGACATACCTTTGGGGGGGGAGGAGAGACGGACTGGTGAACGACAGCGCAGTTGCGCTACGGAGGGCATTTCTTGTGGAGGGGGAGAATTAGGCAAGGCCGCGGTAGGCCGGTGGTTGCCTCCTGTGACCAATAAAACAGAGGACAAGGCCCTGGGATCATCACGGTGGTCCGTACCACGGTCAGCACGGACATCGGGGGTATTCTCATGGGGGGATGCGGAAGAGAGTGACTCAGGGGATTCACATAGGTTCAAGGAACACCGTTGGTGGGCCCCCCTCTTTGAAGGTTATGCGGCCTGGATGGATCGTACGCGATTCCTTATTAGAAGGGAGGATGTAGTTGACTTTTGGTGGGCCAAGGGAGAATTCACCCCTGAACAGCGAGACAGAGAGCTGCAGGAACGGTGGTATAAGATTGAGCACAGGGAGATAGAGCCCATGGGTCCCGATACACTGTCAGACCCTGTGGATCCTGACGAACCCCTGTCATGGGTGCTACCTGGGAGGGCAGGTAGGGCTGACCTAATTAGGATCAGTAGAGCGGAACGGGCAATAATGGCTCGATACAAGTCTTCCCACGGGTTGGAGTACCCTTATGTCCCTGAACCCCTCATGGAGGAGATAGAAGAGAACAGGGAAAGGTGGCTTAGGGAAACCATCGAGATGTACCTAGTCAATAAGGGGAGTGACGTTACTGGAAGGAGGGCAGAGGACAGAATAGATCACCTGATGCGAGTGTGGAGTATAGGGAGGAATATACACAAACACAGGGTGACCTATAGGCCCGAGAGGGGACTGCCTAGGCACTATCATGTCACGGTCCTGGACATGGGTGGTAGAGAGGTTAAGAAACCTGACCCGAGCCACTATTATTAGGGGGTACTAAGGCATTTTGCGGGCTCGTGGCTGCTGGTCGGGGCGGGCTTGGCGAGATGTCACTGTGGTCATTTTTTTTTGTATAATGGACAATCTGTGAGGTTAACAATTATGTGTTATGTGTTACAGTGCTTCCTGGAAGAAGGCATTTAAATTTAGGTCCCAGCGAGGACGATGGGATTCACCAGGGGGAGAATGTAGCGGTCATTTAAAATGGCTACAGTCATCTCTCCTGCTGACAGTAAGGCCTGGTAAGTTGTGGGCATGCCAGCAGTAATTATGGAGGTTTGCCCTCACACCCTGGTGGGGTGCCCTGTGTATGGATGGGAGTGGTCACATGCTCTGATTCCATGGTTAGTGATGTCAGAGGTGTGTCAGCTTCCAGAGTGTACATAAGGCACAGCACTGTGTCTAATAGTTAGTTCTATCTGAGTCCTGAGTTCTGTAGGAGTTCTGAATAGTCTGCGAGAGTTATGTTATAGTAGCTGAACAGGAAGACTGTGTCCAGGGACCTGGCACAGGGTAAAGACATCCCGGCTGGGATTGGGAATCCCTATTAAAGGAGAATTACACCTTTCAAATGAAGCACTGAGGGACAATGAGTGGCTAGAGAAACTACTGCGAGGGGCAGTTAGCCCACCTCAACCAATAAAGATGCTCTTAATCACAAACCCTCTCGTGTACATGTGTGGAGTGAATGTACAGAGAGGAGCACCACAGAGGAGTTCCTCGTCAGGACCATCCTCAAGTGACCGAAGGGACCCTGATGAGGTGGAGGCGCTGCACTGGAACTAGGTAGGACTCCGCACACTACCTCAGCTGCCTGTCTGGACGGGTCCTCCCCACACACCATCATGCGGGAGACTCAGGAGTCCTGTTGCCAACAGGTGCACCACCAGACACTATCACACTGTAATGGGGACCGGTTAGACCGGTGAGTCAGAGTCAGAGATTGGGTGAGTCAGACCGGGCCAGAAATACCGTTACATGTGCTTTTACTATAAATGTCTATTCAGCCAGCTCAGGCATCCATATAGGTGCCGGGAAGTCTGCATAGACATCGGAGAGGAGAAGGGATGTTGAGAGGTGTCGGGGTGTGAAGTGGCCAGGGCAGGGCTTAGTACTGGGTCCGGAGAACAGAGACCCCCTGCGGGGAGGACACTCTGATCTGCCAGACTCAGTGGAGTCTGCCCAGTAGGTGACAATGGGTTGACTAGGGGAAGCAGCAAAATGTCGGCGCGTTTTCCCATTGGTCAATCCGTATGTCCCGCCCACGGGTCATCCCAAGCCGGCTTAGCCCGTCCCCTCCTCTGGCGTCAGTCAAAGGACGAGCCCCTATTCTTATCGGTTGGCGGCAGGGTTTCCCATGCTCCAATTGGTCGCTCCTTCCTCCATGCTGAACATAGAACAGTGGAGGGTATGTAAGGAGAAAACCCCAGTCAGAACCAGACGATCTAGTGACTTGTGTCGATGAAGCTAGGGCGGACTTTTCAAAGTTGCTGTCACGAATACCAGAGCAACCGGCTTGGTTTTGAAGCTAGGAAAAGTCTGCCCTGCAGAGACTAAGTCAGACGTGAAGTTCAAGTTCTCATTTGGAACGTAGCGGTCGCGGCTAGGAACTGAAGCCAAAAAGAGGACCAGAAAGCCCGGGTGTATATCCCGGTCAGGTTAAGCGTACCGAAGCATTCGCCCTGCACCTAGTAGAGCCTAGATTTCACCCCCAGCAAGTGTGCTTTTAGCTGTATTTTGTGTATTCATTGTGTTGTACGCGGGTTTACCCGAATAAACTGCATTTTGTTCTTACCACCTTGTTTGCCTAGCGAATGATCCCGGTAAAAATAATTGTAAAATCTCCTGGTCTCCCGTGAGAGACATTAGGGAAGGCCTAGTGATGTCACGGCCACGCCTCCCCGTCACGAGCGATCTAAAGTCCACAGATCGCTCAGGCGACAGGCACGCACAACGCTATGTGCTCTGTCGCACACGCACTATATCACACAGCAGAAGCCAATGCAAATTATCGACTATGGGGACATACTGTAGTATATGGCACAGCACCCCAAACCCACCTTAGCAACCTTGATACCCTCTACAATTCAATGTCGCTTTGTCCTCCAATGCAACGACAACACACATCACTGCGAAATGCTCAAAGAACTAGATTGGTCATCACTAGAGTCTAGGCGCAAAGTTCATCTTTCCTGTCTTGCCTTCAAATACTTTCTCGGCAAGCTACCCACCTATCTGAACAAGCTCCTCACCCCTACCACGTGTAGCACTTATCATCTGAGATCAGACTCCAACAGACTGCTCATGGTCCTAAGGTTCAACAAAGTATCCGTCCGTTCCTCCTCATAGGCCTTCATTAATACCACAGGCGGCGTGACACGCGCGCTACCTCAATGCGATGCGCTGCCCGAAACTTGCACTGCAGGCAGGAGGCATCGGGAGGCGAGGCCATGATGTCACGTGAGTGGTTCACTCTCATTGGCTGAACCGCTCACATGACGCTGCCATCGCTTCAGAAAATAAAATTCTTGGATCTGTTCGAAAATTTGCGCACTTGGCCGCCTCGTTGGTCACCCATTCTTAGTGTGCGCTCATAGGAAAACTTTTATTTGTTTTGGTGGCGCACAACGTTCTGCGCTCCGCCGCTTCGGGTATAATCACGGCCTTACCATGCACCCCAAAACTGGAACAACCTACCAGAGACTCTTGCAGATGCCACCAGTCTAAGTGCTTTCAAAACTAAAGCTGTCTCACATTTTAATCTGGTCTGTAACGGTTACATGTGCCTATAATATATATATTATCTCTAACTGTGCATGCAATGTCTTGTATATAATGTATACCATGTTCACTTAATGTAACTATGGATTTGTAACCATGTATCTGTCATCATAACTCTGTGCCCAGGACATACATTGAGAGTTACCTCTCATTTTCAAGTATTGCTTCCTTCCTGGTAAAACATTTTATAAATAAATAAAATATCCGAGGCCTAAGGAGCGAACACATGATTAGGAAATGCAGGAGAGGGGCGCAGGACCCTCCAGGACTGAATGGGTGAAAATCCCTCAGCTGCCCCAGGGACATCAACTTTAGGATTTCCTGTACAAGTGTACAAGCATACCCCGGTTTAAGGACACTCACTTTAAGTACACTCGCGAGTAAGGACATATCACCCAATAGGCAAACGGCAGCTCGCGCATGCGCCTGTCAGCACGTCCTGAACAGCAATACCGGCTCCCTACCTGTACCAAAGCTGTGCGCAAGCGGGGAGACTATAGAGACTGCTACACATGTGTTATTTACACCAGTTATGCTCGTATATGAGGATTGCAGTACAGTACATGCATCGATAAGTGGGGAAAAGGGAGTGCTTCACTTTAAGTACATTTTCACTTTACATACATGCTCCGGTCCCATTGTGTACGTGAATGCGGGGTATGCCTGTACCACCTGATAAGATTACACAAATAATGCAATAAATTGCACCCATTTAAGAAATATAGCGCTGTGCCATTTGTTTAAATAGAGCTGCGTTAACGTTCTGCCACCGTTAACCTGCGTTAATAGATGCGACCAAATCTGTACATCATTTTCTTTTACACTACATTAAGGTGAGACTATAATTACACGTTTATAATGTGAGGTCTATGAGCTGAAAGCGCAGCTTAGTGCAGGGGTGAGCAAACTTTTTATGCCGAGCCCCCCTTTTCATCCATAAAATTTCTCGGGCCCCCCCTGCCTGACGTAATCAAAATCACATGAAAAAAAAAAAAAACCTTTATTAAACGGTATACAATATAAATCCAAATATGTCTATAAATACTTACATATTTCAACAGCTCGCGCTTGCAAAATTAGGCTGCGCCCACGCTGCCGCTGAGAGCGGTGACATCACCAAATCTCCAAGCCTGAGCGCAGGGTGTCCTGCATCATTTTGCAAGCGTGGATCGGGGCTATTTGTGTGTGGCTGTGTGTGGCTGTGTGTGTGCATTGACTTCTGCTGAGTGCACTTCAAAGTCAGTTTTGTTTGTCTCCCCAAGCGCTGAGCTTGGGAGAGCGTACGTGCACAAAGGCAATACTTTTGGGGGGCATTCATCCACCTCTTTGCTACCTCCCTTCCCTCTCCCCCCCTTTTTGTTTCTACCTTCCCCTCCCTGCTCTTTGGCTTGCTATCCCCATTGTCATCCACACTCCTACCTACATTATTATTATTATTTTTTTTCCGTTTTCAATGTTTTCACTTTTTTTTTATTATTTCTGTACATTCATAGTGTGATTGATACAGTGGCAGCCGACCCTTTCCCTCGCAGAGGATCGCAGCGAAGCAGGTTGCCAGCGGAGGAGAGCAGGAACACAGCGCTATTGCAGGGCAGACACCGGGAGGGGCGTTTGACTTCACCGTGCTCGGGCGTGCTCCTCCCCGTACCCCCGAAGCCCCTGCGCGTGTGCGCACACACCATCACGAGGCCGCCACCTGCACTATCTTGTTCAGCCACCCGCACACATCTTCGGCTGCCCGCCCGTGCACATCTTATTGGCCGCCCATCGCGTACAGCTTTTTCGTCCTCCCGCGCAAAGCGTCTGCCGGCCCGCGCACCCAGATTTCGCTGCACGTTGCCTGCGCCCCCCTAAATCTTGCGCCTTATTGCCCCCCACCAGTTTGCGCACCACTGCAATACAACACACACTCTCTCTCTCAATCAATCACCACATACACACACACACAATCCCCCCCCCCCCCACACACACACACACACACACTCCCCCCCCCCCCACACACACACACACAATCCCCACACACAATCCCCACACACACACACACACACACACTCAATCCCCCCACACACACACAATCCCCCCACACACAAACAGACCCCCCCCACACACACAAACACACTCAATCCCCCCCATACACAATCCCCCCCGCACACACTCAATCCCCCCCACACACACACACTCAATCCCCCCCACACAAACATATACTCAATCCCCCCCATACACACAATCCCCCCCCACACACACACACTCTCAATTCCCCCCCCCACATACACACACTCAATCCCCCCACGCACACACTCAATCCCCCCAATCACACTCAATCCCCCCCCCCACACACACACAATCCCCCCCACACACATACACACTCAATCCCCCACCACACACACACTCAATCCCCGCCCCCACACTCAATCCCCCCCCCCACACACTCAATCCCCCCCACACACACTCAACCCCCCCACACACACACACACTCAACCCCCCCCCCCACACACACACTCAATCCCCCCCCACACACACACACACTCAATCCCCCCACACACACACAATCCCCCCCCACACACACTCAACCCACCCCCCACACACACACTCAACCCCCCCCCCACACACACACTCAACCCCCCCCCACACACACACACACTCAACCCCCCCCCACACACACACTCAACCCCCCCCCCACACACACACTCAACCCCCCCCCCCCACACACACACTCAACCCCCCCCACACACTCAATCCCCCCCACACACACTCAATCCCCCACCCACACACACACAAAATCCCCCCCACACACTCAATCTCCCCCCCCAACACACACAATCCCCCCCCCCCACACAAACACACACCCCCCCACACACAAACACACACCCCCCCACACACAAACACACTCAATCCCCCCCCACACACACACTCACTCAATCCCCCCCCCCATACCTTGTGACCTTGAGCAAGTCACGTTATCTCCCTGTGCCGCAGGCACCAAATAATAGATGTATGTGTAGGGATGTGGTAGGAGCCTCATATGTGTGTTCAGTTGGTGTTTTGACTGTTCAGGAGAGTCATGTGGAGGTCTGCGCTGATGCAATAGCTGTGAGTCTGTGCAGCTCAAGGCAGAGAAGCTCCGCTGAGGAACTACAACTCCCATGAGCTCCTGGGCAGTCACCTGACTTGAGGAGCCAATCGGAAGGCTAGAATTACGGGAGGAGGAAAGGGAAGCGTGGGGGAGAGGCTAGTCAGAGGGGATCTGGAAGGTAAAGGAGGAGGGTGTATGCGTGCAGGGGGTCCGTGACCCGCCTGCATAGGCTAGCTTTACCCCGCAGGCCCTTAGGAGAAACCCCTGAGTCACAGTGTGCTGCTGTGCTGCAGGGACGGCCATAGTGCTAGCGATCAGTCACCTTACTGTGTACACAGTTAGGGACAAGCGTGCGGAGCAGGTTTGCTGGTGAGCTGCTTGGGACCAGACAGCTGCACTGCGGACATCCCAGACAAGCAAGGATTCGGCTGATCCTTTTCCAAGTATTACCGGTCACCGCCGTGACCGGAAGGTAGTAGATACGTCAAGTGCACCAACACTGGTCAACAGGCGCTGATCCCGCCTTAGGCGTAACTATAGGGAGACACTAGCGAGTACACACCGCTATCGTACTATGACACGGTGTGTGGGGCACGCGGTGACGGGATAGAGACACTCATAAGAGCGTGGCTGAGCCACTATTGTACAGGACAATATTCCCTAGGGGTGTGGCCGAGCCACTGATGTTAGAAGGACATTATCCGTTAGCGGTGTTAGGGTATGATAGAGTATAAGTATAGTGTTATAAGATAAGTGTATGCATATTGGGTTATTGCCACGGTTCATATAGAGTATAAGTTTATTATTGCACATAGTAAAGTTGGTTGCACGCATTGTATCGGTGTGTTTCTTGCCCAGGGGAATCTTACATGACGAGGATCCTGGGTAAGTGGAGGCGCTGCGCTATAAGTGTTACCCCAGGCTCCCAGCTAGCGGAGGCTCAGATCTCCTGGAGCCGCAGGTGCGCGCAGTTACCCGAAGTCGCTTAGAGTGTCAGAAAAAGGGCTACATATCTCTTTTTTTATATAGCGCCATTAAATGTACATAGCGCTTCCCAGCAGTAATACATGTGACAAATCATATAAATTACAAATAACAGGTCATGGGAATAAGTGCTTCAGACATAGATTGTAAGCTCTATGGGGTAGCGGCTCGCGCCTGCAAACATTCTATGTACAGCACTGCATACACTGGCGGTGGAAACATTACTACTGTTTTATATCAGACCTGACTGCTGATATAAACAGGACTTTAAAATCAGTTGCGATTCATAGAAAACCAGTGTGATCTGCCTGGCTTCTATCTAGGTGACGCTAGAGGGTGAGAGGGTGAGAGGCTGGTGTTGCTGTTTAGGGGGCGGGAGAAGAAATCATGGCGCCCTCCTCCCGTGTGAGGCAGGACAGTGATAGCCACGCGCGGACCCCCCGGTTACCTGGCTGCAGGCAGGGCTTGCGGACCCCCCGGTTACCTGGCTGCAGGCAGGGCTTGCGGACCCCCCGGTTACCTGGCTGCTGGCAGGGCTTGCGGACCCCCCCGGTTACCTGGCTGCAGGCAGGGCTTGCGGACCCCCCAAATACGTGGCTGAAGGCAGGGCTTGCGGACCCCCGGTTACCTGGCTGCTGGCAGGGCTTGCGGACCCCCCGGTTACCTGGCTGCAGGCAGGTCTTGCGGACCCCCCGATTACGTGGCTGCAGGCAGGGCTTGCTGACCCCCCGGTTACCTGGCTGCAGGCAGGGCTTGCGGACCCCCCAGTTACGTGGCTGCAGGCAGGGCTTGCGGACCCCCCGGTTACCTGGCTGCAGGCAGGGCTTGCGGACCCCCCGGTTACCTGGCTGCAGGCAGGGCTTGCGGACCCCCGGTTACCTGGCTGCAGGCAGGGCTTGCGGACCCCCCCCGGTTACCTGGCTGCAGGCAGGGCTTGCTGACCCCCCCGGTTACCTGGCTGCAGGCAGGGCTTGCGGACCCCCCGGTTACCTGGCTGCAGGCAGGGCTTGCGGACCCCCGGTTACCTGGCTGCAGGCAGGGCTTGCGGACCCCCCCCGGTTACCTGGCTGCAGGCAGGGCTTGCTGACCCCCCCGGTTACCTGGCTGCAGGCAGGGCTTGCTGACCCCCCGGTTACCTGGCTGCAGGCAGGGCTTGCGGACCCCCCAGGTTACCGGGCTGCAGGCAGGGCTTGCGGACCCCTCGGTTACCGGGCTGCAGGCAGGGCTTGCGGACCCCCTGGTTACCTGGCTGCAGGCAGGGCTTGCGGACCCCCCCGGTTACCTGGCTGCAGGCAGGGCGTGCGGACCCCCCGGTTACCTGGCTGCAGGCAGGGCTTGCGGACCCCCTGGTTACCTGGCTGCAGGCAGGGCTTGCGGACCCCCCGGTTACCTGGCTGCAGGCAGGGCTTGCGGACCCCCCCGGTTACCTGGCTGCAGGCAGGGCGTGCGGACCCCCCGGTTACCTGGCTGCAGGCAGGGCTTGCCCTTGGGCACCCGGTCAGCCCCGCACACGGTGAAGGTGTGAGTGTCGTCGCTCAGCCGCACGGTGACGCCGCGCTCGGGCCGTACGTGCAGCACCCGGCCCTGCATCCACACCAGGCCCACCTCCAGCCCGCCGGCTCCTTTCTCCAGCCAGAAGGAACCGGGCCGCCGCCGCACGCATTCCCTCAGCCGCCCCGCTAACATCTTCACCGGCGGGGAGGTAACCTGGAAGCCGGGCCGCGCTGCAGGCCGATCTCCGGCGGCCGCCATGGTCGCCATGGAGACAGCAAAACTGGCGCGCCTTTTCTGACATTGACAGGGGACCAATCGCGGCTCCTGTACGAGAGCAGCAACCAATCATAGGAGAGGGGGGCTGGGCTGGTGACCCTGCATTAACCCCTTCCAGGCTGTTAGTGTGACAACCCTCTATAAAGACGTGTCTCTGTGTAATAAACCAATGTCAGAACAATACATGGCGCGCCTGTGTTTGTGTTTATTAAGCAGCAGTGTCACATATTCCAACATCTTTTTATAAATGTCAGGGGTCAAGTCTGCACTATGTCTGACCCCCATACAGGGGAAAGTGGTTCTTGGGTGAGCCATACTCCAGCTAACAGTAAACAATAATAATAATGACAACAACAAATATAATAAAGTTAATCTTATACTATATTAGTGAAAGCACTGTATGTTTGCCTGCCTGGATGTCCGGTGTCCCTAGGGGAAATCTCATTGGTCCCTTGGGTCGCCCGCCCCCGCACACCTCTCATTGGCCTGAGGCGGAGTGACGGCCCACACACACACACACACACAACACAGCAGCTCTATACACACACACACACACACACACACACACACACACAACACAGCAGCTCTATACACACACACACACACACACACACACAACACAGCAGCTCTATACACACACACACACACACACAACACAGCAGCTCTATACACACACACACACACACACAACACAGCAGCTCTATACACACACACACACAACACAGCAGCTCTATACACACACACACACACACACACAACACAGCAGCTCTATACACACACACACACACACAACACAGCAGCTCTATACACACACACACACACACACACACAACACAGCAGCTCTATACACACACACACACACACACACAACACAGCAGCTCTATACACACACACACACAACACAGCAGCTCTATACACACACACACACACACAACACAGCAGCTCTATACACACACACACACAACACAGCAGCTCTATACACACACACACACACACACACACACAACACAGCAGCTCTATACACACACACACACACAACACAGCAGCTCTATACACACACACACACAACACAGCAGCTCTATACACACACACACACACACACACACACAACACAGCAGCTCTATACACACACACACACACACAACACAGCAGCTCTATACACACACACACACACACAACACAGCAGCTCTATACACACACACACACACAACACAGCAGCTCTATACACACACACACACACACAACACAGCAGCTCTATACACACACACACACAACACAGCAGCTCTATACACACACACACACACACACACAACACAGCAGCTCTATACACACACACACACACACACAACACAGCAGCTCTATACACACACACACACACAACACAGCAGCTCTATACACACACACACACACAACACAGCAGCTCTATACACACACACACACACACAACACAGCAGCTCTATACACACACACACACACACACACAACACAGCAGCTCTATACACACACACACAACACAGCAGCTCTATACACACACACACACACACACAACACAGCAGCTCTATACACACACACACACAACACAGCAGCTCTATACACACACACACAACACAGCAGCTCTATACACACACACACACACACACACAACACAGCAGCTCTATACACACACACACACCCTCTGTCCGCCCCCCTCCCCCCCCCCCTCACGTGCGCCATCCTGCACTGGCTCCGGACGGGAAGCGCGGCCCTCCTACCCCAGCCGCTCCCTTACCTCCCCGGCGCTACCACCCGCTCAGGTAAGTCACTGTGCGTCCCGCCTCAGCCTCAGGCCCACTGCGCGTCCCGCCTCAGCCTCAGGCCCACTGCGCGTCCCGCCTCAGCCTCAGGCCCACTGCGCGTCCCGCCTCAGCCTCAGGCCCACTGCGCGTCCCGCCTCAGCCTCAGGCCCACACAGGGCGCTTCCTACCGCCGCTCAGCCAGACGCCACATCGAGCGGGCGCCGGGGGGGGGGAGCGTGAGTCTTAGGCCCACACAGAGCGCTTCCTGCAGCCGCCTGCACGCCTCACTCAGCAGGACGGCACATCGGGGGACCAAGCGGCCGCCGGGGGGGGGAGCGCGAGTCACAGGGAACGGGGGGGGGGGGGAGTCACGGGGAACGGGGGGGGGGAAATGCCCATACATAAATTATGACAATACATATGCCCACCGCTCTCCACCCCCCCCCACTCCCCTTCCCCCCCCCCGCTCCCCTTTCTCCCCCCCGCTCCCCTTTCTCCCCCCCCGCTCCCCTTTCTCCCCCCCCGCTCCCCTTTCTCCCCCCCGCTCCCCTTTCTCCTCCCCCCGCTCCCCTTTCTCCTCCCCCCGCTCCCCTTTCTCCCCCCCCCGCTCCCCTTTCTCCCCCCCCCCCGCTCCCCTTTCTCCCCCCCGTTCCCCTTTCTCCCCCCCCCCCCCGCTCCCCTTTCTCCCCCCCCGCTCCCCTTTCTCCCCCCCCGCTCCCCTTTCTCCCCCCCGCTCCCCTTTCTCCCCCCCCCCGCTCCCCTTTCTCCCCCCCCCGCTCCCCTTTCTCCCCCCCCCCGCTCCCCTTTCTCCCCCCCCCGAAACCTTTTCAACAAATACTCACCTATTGTTCCACGAGTTATAAATAATACTACCTATTACGCATTTACATCCCGGGCAACGCCGGGTCTCTCAGCTAGTAAATAATAATAATGAAAGATGAATAAATAAATCCTAATGAAAAAGAAATAAGTAGCACCAAACATAATGACAATATTTGTTTGATGTTAACATTTAATAATATGTAACGTATAAAGCAGCAAACCCCTACTCTCTCCACCAGAAGTACAAGGCTAATTTCATTTAAAATAGATTTGAAGCAAAAGGTGACACTGTGCTCATTTGCATGTCATTTCCAGAGTCCCTGGCTGCAGTGGAAGCTGTATGGGATAATGGTGAAAAGCAGGGTTGCAGACCTGTCTGAGACATGTGAATGTGCTCACAAGGGAGATTGTTATTTCTCTTTAGTTCATAGTCATTTTTAGAGCAAAGATCAGCAACATTTTGCCTAAGACGACATTGTTTAGGATATTTACTAAATTGTACTAGGCCAGCAAGGCACTTTACAATGCTGTACAGTAACTAAGGCCCGGGCCATAGAGGGGTGGGGAGAGCGGAGGCGCGCTAACGCTGAGGCTCTCCTGCTTAAGTCAGCCCGATTCCACGGAGCCAGCGTGCGCGAAGGGAGCCGGGGGGAGGTGGTTGGAGGCGGGGCAGTGACGTCGCTGGGCCAATCGCCCGCGATGCACTGACGTCAATGTCACGGCGCCGTGACGTTGACGCTGCTTAAGGCTGAAAAACAGCTTGGCGCTCGGCTGAAAACTCCAAAGCCTGAGCACGCCCGCGGACGCTCGCATGAGCCCCCTCTCAAGGCATCCTCATTGAGGATGCAGGGGCTCAGCGCGGAGCGTCCGCACGCCTCAGCGCTGCTTGTCCTTCTATGGACGCAGCCTTAGACTCCTTACAGACTATTCACTTGAGTGGACCATAAAGTGTCTTATAGAGGGAACTCTAAGGTGTCTTAAGATGCATTAAGATATATTATGTATGGAAATCTTTATTTATATAGCACTTTATAAGAGAGGCAATACAGTACAGGGAATTATAGTACAATAAGTGCAACAAACAAAATCAGACAATAGGAAAGGAAATCCCTGGCCTGCAGAGCTTACAGTCTTAATGCTAGATCCATGGAACTCTGTTGTGTTTACGCTAATAACGGGACATTCCTGAAATTGGTACCTGACCCTGTGTGGAAGGCAGAGACACAGGGGCAGTGCCTGCCAATATCATAAAGAGCAGTGCACTTCCTATTTAGTAGAAGTGTGTGTCAGAGTTAAGAGTTCAGTCCAGAGTTAGAGTCTGCTGAGTCTGTCACCTGGCTGGCCCAGGGTGACAGAGAGAGCCTATATCAATTGGCCGTTGGAGAAGGGGAGCCATCAGCCTCTGAGTAGAGCTGATGCAACCTTACTTAGGGAGGTGGACCAATTCCTCTCACCCTGTTTAGGGGGCGAGGGAAGAGCTAGCCCCACCCTGGGTGCCCTTGACCTGGGGTGGTGGCAGGGACACAGAGACCATCCTGAGGGAGAGCAGTCCTGTGTGGAGGAAGACACCCTGTACCTGATTGACAGTCTTGTTGCTGCTATTCTGCTGCTGTGAATAAAGAGCTGCGGCTGCTTTTAAAGATATACAGTGTGAGACTGGAATCTCTCATCCCCGGGGGGGGGGGGGGGGGGACGACTCTCTGGAAGGATTCCACCCGTATTCCTGGGGCTCAGAGATGGAGGTGCTGCACCATTAAATGAGACGAAGGCATTCACCCCAGAAACCTGATCCTATCATCCCCCATACCATCGCGGGAGACTCAGGCCCCCCTGTTGCCAGCAGGTATGCACCACACTCAGACACGTAGCCAGGCCCTAGTACAGAGGAGGGGGCCCGATCTGCGATTGGCCCAGGGAAGGGGGGCTACATTGGGAATGGCTGTTACTTTTCTTCATATTAATGGGTATCCTCAAAGCTAATGATATGCCAAAATGACGTCCATTAGCAAAACTACAATTGTTTCTTCACTTTTTCTGCTTGATGAATAGGGTGACCAGATTTCGAAAATGAAAAACCGGGACACCTTAAAAAATAATTTATTAAACAAATTACATCACGTGACACCTCCTGTTGCCATGACAATAAGACACTCTGATGCCCCTGCAGTGTTAGTGTGTATAGAGGTGGGGGCTTTGCTTGGGCCCTTCAACTCTTACAGCCAGGGCATTATTGGCCAGGAATGCCCAGTTCGGAGGGGATTACTACTTCAAAATGTATTTGATTCGTAACAACATCAAAAAACTGTAATACCAATAACTAACAACCACACACACACACAACACAGCAGCTCTATACACACACACACACAACACAGCAGCTCTATACACACACACACACACACACACAACACAGCAGCTCTATACACACACACACACACACACACAACACAGCAGCTCTATACACACACACACACACAACACAGCAGCTCTATACACACACACACACACAACACAGCAGCTCTATACACACACACACACACACAACACAGCAGCTCTATACACACACACACACACACACACACAACACAGCAGCTCTATACACACACACACAACACAGCAGCTCTATACACACACACACACACACACACAACACAGCAGCTCTATACACACACACACAACACAGCAGCTCTATACACACACACACAACACAGCAGCTCTATACACACACACACACACACACACAACACAGCAGCTCTATACACACACACACACCCTCTGTCCGCCCCCCTCCCCCCCCCCTCACGTGCGCCATCCTGCACTGGCTCCGGACGGGAAGCGCGGCCCTCCTACCCCAGCCGCTCCCTTACCTCCCCGGCGCTACCACCCGCTCAGGTAAGTCACTGTGCGTCCCGCCTCAGCCTCAGGCCCACTGCGCGTCCCGCCTCAGCCTCAGGCCCACTGCGCGTCCCGCCTCAGCCTCAGGCCCACTGCGCGTCCCGCCTCAGCCTCAGGCCCACTGCGCGTCCCGCCTCAGCCTCAGGCCCACACAGGGCGCTTCCTACCGCCGCTCAGCCAGACGCCACATCGAGCGGGCGCCGGGGGGGGGGGGGGGAGCGTGAGTCTTAGGCCCACACAGAGCGCTTCCTGCAGCCGCCTGCACGCCTCACTCAGCAGGACGGCACATCGGGGGACCAAGCGGCCGCCGGGGGGGGGAGCGCGAGTCACAGGGAACGGGGGGGGGGGGGAGTCACGGGGAACGGGGGGGGGAAATGCCCATACATAAATTATGACAATACATATGCCCACCGCTCTCCACCCCCCCCCACTCCCCTTCCCCCCCCCCCCCGCTCCCCTTTCTCCCCCCCGCTCCCCTTTCTCCCCCCCCGCTCCCCTTTCTCCCCCCCCCCCGCTCCCCTTTCTCCCCCCCCCGCTCCCCTTTCTCCCCCCCCCGCTCCCCTTTCTCCCCCCCGCTCCCCTTTCTCCCCCCCCCCCCACTCCCCTTCCCCCCCCCCGCTCCCCTTCCCCCCCCCCCACTCCCCTTTCTCCCCCCCGCTCCCCTTTCTCCCCCCCCCGCTCCCCTTTCTCCCCCCCCCGCTCCCCTTTCTTCCCCCCCGCTCCCCTTTCTCCCCCCCCCCGCTCCCCTTTCTCCCCCCCCCCCGCTCCCCTTTCTCCCCCCCCCCCCCGCTCCCCTTTCTCCCCCCCCCCCCCCGCTCCCCTTTCTCCCCCCCCCCGCTCCCCTTTCTCCCCCCCCCCGCTCCCCTTTCTCCCCCCCCCGCTCCCCTTTCTCCCCCCCCCCCGCTCCCCTTTCTCCCCCCCCCGCTCCCCTTTCTCCCCCCCGCTCCCCTTTCTCCCCCCCGCTCCCCTTTCTCCCCCCCGCTCCCCTTTCTCCCCCCCGCTCCCCTTTCTCCCCCCCCCGCTCCCCTTTCTCCCCCCCCGCTCCCCTTTCTCCCCCCCCCGCTCCCCTTTCTCCCCCCCCCCGCTCCCCTTTCTCCCCCCCCCGCTCCCCTTTCTCCCCCCCCCCGCTCCCCTTTCTCCCCCCCCGCTCCCCTTTCTCCCCCCCCCGCTCCCCTTTCTCCCCCCCCGCTCCCCTTTCTCCCCCCCCGCTCCCCTTTCTCCCCCCCCGCTCCCCTTTCTCCCCCCCCGCTCCCCTTTCTCCTCCCCCCGCTCCCCTTTCTCCCCCCCCCGCTCCCCTTTCTCCCCCCCCCCCCGCTCCCCTTTCTCCCCCCCCGTTCCCCTTTCTCCCCCCCCCCCCCGCTCCCCTTTCTCCCCCCCCGCTCCCCTTTCTCCCCCCCCGCTCCCCTTTCTCCCCCCCGCTCCCCTTTCTCCCCCCCCCCGCTCCCCTTTCTCCCCCCCCCGCTCCCCTTTCTCCCCCCCCCCCCGCTCCCCTTTCTCCCCCCCCCCGAAACCTTTTCAACAAATACTCACCTATTGTTCCACGAGTTATAAATAATACTACCTATTACGCATTTACATCCCGGGCAACGCCGGGTCTCTCAGCTAGTAAATAATAATAATGAAAGATGAATAAATAAATCCTAATGAAAAAGAAATAAGTAGCACCAAACATAATGACAATATTTGTTTGATGTTAACATTTAATAATATGTAACGTATAAAGCAGCAAACCCCTACTCTCTCCACCAGAAGTACAAGGCTAATTTCATTTAAAATAGATTTGAAGCAAAAGGTGACACTGTGCTCATTTGCATGTCATTTCCCAGAGTCCCTGGCTGCAGTGGAAGCTGTATGGGATAATGGTGAAAAGCAGGGTTGCAGACCTGTCTGAGACATGTGAATGTGCTCACAAGGGAGATTGTTATTTCTCTTTAGTTCATAGTCATTTTTAGAGCAAAGATCAGCAACATTTTGCCTAAGACGACATTGTTTAGGATATTTACTAAATTGTACTAGGCCAGCAAGGCACTTTACAATGCTGTACAGTAACTAAGGCCCGGGCCATAGAGGGGTGGGGAGAGCGGAGGCGCGCTAACGCTGAGGCTCGCCTGCTTAAGTCAGCCCGATTCCACGGAGCCAGCGTGCGCGAAGGGAGCCGGGGGGAGGTGGTTGGAGGCGGGGCAGTGACGTCGCTGGGCCAATCGCCCGCGATGCACTGACGTCAATGTCACGGCGCCGTGACGTTGACGCTGCTTAAGGCTGATTGGATGTTTTCAGCCGACAGCGCGCTGAAAAACAGCTTGGCGCTCGGCTGAAAACTCCAAAGCCTGAGCACGCCCGCGGACGCTCGCATGAGCCCCCTCTCAAGGCATCCTCATTGAGGATGCAGGGGCTCAGCGCGGAGCGTCCGCACGCCTCAGCGCTGCTTGTCCTTCTATGGACGCAGCCTTAGACTCCTTACAGACTATTCACTTGAGTGGACCATAAAGTGTCTTATAGAGGGAACTCTAAGGTGTCTTAAGATGCATTAAGATATATTATGTATGGAAATCTTTATTTATATAGCGCTTTATAAGAGAGGCAATACAGTACAGGGAATTATAGTACAATAAGTGCAACAAACAAAATCAGACAATAGGAAAGGAAATCCCTGGCCTGCAGAGCTTACAGTCTTAATGCTAGATCCATGGAACTCTGTTGTGTTTACGCTAATAACGGGACATTCCTGAAATTGGTACCTGACCCTGTGTGGAAGGCAGAGACACAGGGGCAGTGCCTGCCAATATCATAAAGAGCAGTGCACTTCCTATTTAGTAGAAGTGTGTGTCAGAGTTAAGAGTTCAGTCCAGAGTTAGAGTCTGCTGAGTCTGTCACCTGGCTGGCCCAGGGTGACAGAGAGAGCCTATATCAATTGGCCGTTGGAGAAGGGGAGCCATCAGCCTCTGAGTAGAGCTGATGCAACCTTACTTAGGGAGGTGGACCAATTCCTCTCACCCTGTTTAGGGGGCGAGGGAAGAGCTAGCCCCACCCTGGGTGCCCTTGACCTGGGGTGGTGGCAGGGACACAGAGACCATCCTGAGGGAGAGCAGTCCTGTGTGGAGGAAGACACCCTGTACCTGATTGACAGTCTTGTTGCTGCTATTCTGCTGCTGTGAATAAAGAGCTGCGGCTGCTTTTAAAGATATACAGTGTGAGACTGGAATCTCTCATCCCCGGGGGGGGGGGGGGGGGGACGACTCTCTGGAAGGATTCCACCCGTATTCCTGGGGCTCAGAGATGGAGGTGCTGCACCATTAAATGAGACGAAGGCATTCACCCCAGAAAC